>NW_021605583.1:6099754-6213321 GCF_004785775.1 Grammomys surdaster | reverse complement strand
ATAGATAGATAGATAGATAGATAGATAGATAGATAGATAGATAGATACAAACAAACATACATACATACATATATGGATATAGATATAGGTTTTTCAAGACAGGGTTTCTCTGTATAGCCCTGGCTGTCCTGGAACTCACTCTGTAGACCAGGCTGGCCTCGAACTCAGAAATCCGCCTGTCTCTGCCTCCCAAGTGCTGGGATTAAAAGCGTGTGGCACCACCGTCCAGCTGATCTATGATTTCTAAGATGAGCATTGCACTTCTAAGTTATTGCCCCTGGCCCCTCGCACCCCTCACACCATTGAGAAAGCACAGTATTTAGTAGGTCTATTTGGGCTCTGGAGACAGCACGTTTCTCACTTGGGTGTTCTCCTTTGGCCCATATGCCAAGTGACTCAGAAATCTGCTCCCTTTGAAGGGGCCTGGAACAGGAGAAGGCTCTTCAGGCCATTGTGCAGGTTGCTCTACCACTTAGACCTTATCGACAGACCTGGTAGTACGTCAGTGGCCAGTAGGGATGCTGTGTGGAGCCTTTGGCGGGTCCCTATAAATGAATAACAGAAGAGACCTTTGAGATTTTGGAGCAAGGTTCTGCCATCATCTGCAAACAATTGTTCGTTCACCTTTTGAGAGACAACTCTTCTCCTGTTTATTGGGCCTTAGTGGAAACAATGTCTGACAGTGGGTTATCAAGTTACTCTGTGGTCTGAGATGTCCATCATGAGACGTTATCTAGCCTACCAAGTCATAAAGTAGGGTGTGCACAGCAGCAATCTAGTATCCAATGGAAGTGGGATACTGTTAGCTACGCCAGCATAGCTGACTGAGTTCCTTGGATCGGCGGAGGGCTGAGGGCGAGAGAAAGAAAGACAAGGAGTCATCTGGTAAAGACCAAATGCTGTATTTTCAACTGCGTAGCTCCCTTTTATACTCCCCACAAAACAGGCACACAAACAGGAACAGAAACAAAACAGGAACAAAAACAAGAACAAGGAGATACACTTGGCAGCCTATCACCTAAGTTTGGATGTCTCTTCAAGCAGTCTTTTTGGGGAAATGCATAGAGACAGGGGAGCGGGCATAACAGCACAGGTGCAGAGGATGGTGACTCACAGTATATATGTGATTAGGCACAAGCAGGTCATGAAGGCACAAGCAAGTTACATGAAGAAGTTGCCCACATGCTTACGGCTTCTACTCCTGTTGTGATGCCAACTGCTGTCATCATGTAGCTATAGCATGTAGCTATAGCCCGGTGGGGTGTGCCCTACTATCAGTTGACTGAGGAAGAGAAGACTAGGACCTGGTTTACTGATGGCTATGCATGTTATCCAGGCATCACCAAGAAGTGGATAGCTGCAGCATTACAACCCCTTTCTGGAACAAGCCTGAAAGATACCAGTGAGGGGAAATCTTCACAGTGGGTAATACATATGGTCATACATTTTATTTGGAAGGAGAAATGGTCAGATGTGTGACTGTTTACTGATTCGTGGTCTGTAAACAGTGGATTGAATATACGGTCAGGGACTTACGAGCATGATTAGAAAATGCGTGAGAAAGACATCTGGGGAAGAAGTAGAGTGGATAGATCTCTCCAAATGGGCAAAGGATGTGAAGATACTTGTGTCCCAGCTAAATGTTCATCATAAGGTGACTTCAGCTGAAGAAGGAATTCAGTAATCAAGTAGATAGGATGACCCATTCTGTGGACGGACAGCCTCTTTCCCAACCCATTCCTGTCATTGACCAATGGACCCATGAACAAAATGACCATGGTGGCAGAGATGAGTACTCTGCATGGACTCAACAATATGCATTTCTACTCACCAAGGTGAGCAGCTACAGCTGTTGCTGAGTGTCACATCTGCCAAGAGCAGAGACCATCACTGGTACCGTTCCCTGGGGTGACTAGCCAGTGATCTAGTGGTAGGTTGACTACATTGGACAACTTCTGCTGTGAACAGGACAACATGTTGTCCTCACTGGAGTAGATATTTATTCTGGTTATAGATTTGCCCTTTCCTGCACGGCCACCACCCATGGACTTACCGAATGCCTTCTCCACCATCATGGTATTCCACACACTATTGCTTCTGACAAAGGACTCACTTTATAGCTAGAGAAGTGTGACCGTGGGTTCATGATCACGAGATCCACTGATCCTGCCATGTTCCTCATCATCCTGAAGCAGCTGGCCCGAAAGAAATATGGAATAGCCTTTGGAAGACATGGTTACAGCACCAATTACGTGGCAGCAGCCTGGAAGACTAGGGTTAGTGTTCTCCAGAAGGTGCTATGTGCTTTTAATCAGCATCTAGTATATGGTATGGTTTCTTCCGTAGCTTGGATCTGCGGGTCCAGGAATCAAGGGGTGAAAAAGGAAATCGTTCCATTCACTATCACCCCTAGTGGCCAACTAGAGTTTTTGCTTCCTATTCCCACAACCTTAAGTTCTGCTGGCCTATAAGGTTTGGTTCCAGAGTGGGGGAACACTCCTGCGAGGATCAACAACAATCCCCCTGGCCACTCTGGGCTTCTAATACCCTTAAACCTACAGGCTAAGAAAGGAGTAACAGTGTTAAGAGGGGTGACTGATACAGATCACCATCAGGAAACCGAATTGCTTCTCCACGGTGAAGTAAGAAGATTGTGTCTGGCGTGCAGGAAATCTATCAGGGCATCTCTTGGTGTCACGACATCACCCTGTGATTAACGTCAATGGGAAACTACAACAACCTAACCCAGGCAGGGTGACAAAGGGCACAGACCCTTCAGGAATGAAGGTATGGGTCACTCCTCCAGCAAAGACCTGCTGAGGTGTTTGCTGAGGGTGGAGGAAGAACAGAATGAGTAGTAGAGGAAGATAATCTTAAATTCCAGCTACGAACAGTAGTTACAGAAATATAAGTGACAAGAGTGTGTTTCATGCCGGGCGGTGGTGGCGCACGCCTTTAATCCCAGCACTTGGGAGGCAGAGGCAGGCGGATTTCTGAGTTCGAGGCCAGCCTGGTCTACAGAGTGAGTTCCAGGACAGCCCGGGCTACACAGAGAAACCCTGTCTCAAAAAACCAAAAAAAAAAAAAAAAAGAGTGTGTTTCTGTCATATATTGTTAAGAATGTGTTTGTATGAATATTTGTGTTCTCTGTCTAGCTCTAGCATGTAATGTAACATCAATTATAAGAGAATGTCCCTCATGGAACATTGGCCCCTATTCTAAAATTTATAATGTATTTGCAGTTGTATGATGGGTAGTTGTATCTATTGTATTAACTGGAATTATAGCCTGGTTAAATATTACAAGGCATTGGGATTGTATGAGATAGTTACATCACATTTGGCATAATTATCACCTGGTTATTGTTTTCGGGCATGAGGAGATATGATTGTGTCAAGTTGGCTAGGGGTGGAATTGTGGTGGCTTTTTTTGTTGTCAGCTTGACTACGTCTGGAACTAAACCCCAAGTGGCTGGGTTCACCTGTGAGGGAATTTTTTTTTTCTTTATAATTTGAAGTGAGTTCAAGGCAGGTTTCTCTGGGGAGTCCTGACTGTCCTAGAACTCATGATCCACTAGCCTCTGTTTCCAACATGCTGGAATTAAAGGCCTTCTACATCTCTGCTTCCCCCTTCTCTCGCTCATCTTTCATGGAACTGCTGGTTAATCTTGACCCTCAGGAAAGATCCACCTTTAGTATGAGATGTCCCTTCTGCTGGCAGCTCATTATGAGCATAGAAGAAGGAAGCCTGCTCTCTTTTACTGCTTGCCTGCATGCTCTTTGGCACCTTCATTTCTTCATTAACATTAGAGACTACCTCACGGGGCAGTGGTGGTGCACGCCTTTAATCTCAGCACTTGGGAGGCAGAGGCAGGCAGATTTCTGAGTTCCAGGCCAGCCTGGTCTACAGAGTGAGTTCCAGGACAGCCAGGGCTACACAGAGAAACCCTGTCTCGAAAAGAAAAACAAACAAACAAACAAACAAACAAAAGACTGAGCATGGTGGCACATGCCTTTAATCCTAACACTCAGGAGGCAGGAAGATCCTTGAATTTGAGGTCAGGCTGGTCTACATATCAAGTTCAAAGCTAGCAAGGGATATATGGTAAGGCTGTCTGAAAAGAATATGTGTGTGCTGGTGATATGGCTCAGTGGTTATGAGGCCCAGGTTCTGAGGACCTGGGTTCAATTCCCAGTACCCACTCGGCAGCTCATATGGCAGCTCATGTCAGATCCAGATCTGACACCCTCACACAGACGTAAGTAGAACTAAATAAATCATTGAAAAACGAAAGAGCCACTTCTGCCTTTTTACCAGGTAAACCTCAGGAAAATTGACCCGAGAGCAGGAAGGCGCTTACTCAGAAGTCTTCAGCTAAAGCTAAAGAAATCAAGAAAATCAGGATTCAGATAAAATTAACTTTCCTGTCTATTCTAAGGTAAAACAGAATAGCCTCAAATCATGTAGTCAAGAACAGCCTTGAATTCCTGACCCTCCAGTGTGTTCCTTCTAAATGTTGGGATCACAGGCATGTAGCACCATGAATAACATGGCTATTTGTGTGTGTGTGTGCTTCTGCACTCATACTTCCAAGCATGGACCCACAAACTCCCATCTCCCCCTTCCCTCCTTGCCCCTCTTCAGCAGGAAGCAGCCAGATCTGAATCAGTGCCCTTGTACCCAAAGAGGCTGGGGTTGTTTGATTGGAACCCCTGCTCAAGCTAGGAAACCCCAATTGCTCTTCCCCCATCTCCCCTGTAAGAGAACTCTGGGCTAACTTGTCATCTCTCTCTTTCTCCAAATTCCCAGCTACCCACCCAGTTCACCCTCTTTACCTTATATGGGCATAATCCCAGCCCTAGCCCATAAAACCCCTTTGCTTTTAGCCTGGGCACGTTACTTCTCTGACCTCCACCTGTGAGATCAGTGAACACTTACCCAAAAGCTGGCTTTCAATAAACCTATCTTTATACTTTTTTTTTAAATTTTTTTATGAGTACACTATAGCTGTCTTCAGACACACCAGAAGAAGGCATGAAATCCTATTAAAGATGCTTGTGAACCACCATGTGGTTGCTGGGAATTGAACTCAGGAAGAGGAGTCAGTGCTCTTAACCGCTGAGCCATCTCTCCAGCCCTCTTTATACTTGATTTGGCTTCAATTGGTTCATTTAGTCCATGGAGAAACAAGCCTATCTATCTGTCTATTTATCTAATCTATCTATCCATCCATCCATCCATCCATCCATCATCTGCCAGTTTCCAGAACCCCTACTTTCATTCTTGAGGCTGACTCCCACTCCCGGCTCAGCCTCATCCTCAGAGATCACACAGACACAGGTGTTGCTGAAGGAAACTTTAATAAGGTATGGCTGATTCTTCTTGAAGGTCAAAGAGGAAGGGCATCACATCTGTAAGAGAGTTCAGAGGAGCTTGCAATCTTGACCTGCTCTGCCCCGGGATCTGCTACGCTATCTGACAGAGCTTAACGTCCCAATGCTACCACGTTTGAAGCCCTTCTGCCTGCTATAGCAGAATCCTCTTAACTGATAAACCCTCATACTTTTTTACCCAGCTCGAATGCCATTGTGCCTGGATTCTAGGCTGTGAGCAGAGCCCGAGGCAACCTCAGTTTCCCTATTTTTTTTTTTTTTTGCACACAAACTCCCACTCTCATGGGAGGTCTCAGAGGAAGGCATCACTTAGAGGGTCTCAATCACTCCTATTCTCCCCTGCGTCCTGCAGATGTCTTTGGAGTGTGATCTGGGGAGGCACATCCAGCCTAGAGTCTGGGCCTCAGGTCCCCCACCCTCGGGCTCATGCATGAAAAGGCTTCACACCTGGCTGGCTCATGCACTGTTGGATACTTTGCAGCCGAGTGGAAGCCAAGGTTCGGGCCTCCTCCGAAAACCGGCGATGTCCCTCCTCAGTCAACTTCCAGAGGCAGGCTTGAGGCCGAGTGCTGGCCTGGCTCTGCTTACTGACCGGCACTTTCTCAAAGCTGTCTCGGAAACAGAGATTGTGACGGACCGTATTCTTCCAGGCTTCTGGAGCTGTCCGGAAAAAAGGAAAGTGCTCTCTGTGGACAGGGAGGAAGAGTAAAGAAAGGCATGGCGCCTCTGAAGAGGACGCACTCTGGTCCTTGTTCTTCCCCAGGGCCAGGAGCCTCAGCTTCCTCTCAGGGCAGAGCAGGACAGGCTGGTCTGGAATTGCACTTTGCTGACAGAACGACTCAGTTTATGAACCATCTTTTCTTTCTTTCGGTCTTTGAGACAGTCTAATGTAGCCCAGGATTGACCTTGAACTCCCTGGGTAGCTGAGGATGACCTTAAACCCCTGGCCCTCCTCCTACCTCTGAATCCTGAGTGCTGGGATCACAGGCCTGTGCCACCATGCTAGGACTGAGAAATTTCTTCTTTTAAGCCCAGTTTACTGTCCCCCAACCTCAGGCTCACTTTTGGCCCTCCCTCAAGAGCTGGGGACTTTGACAGTAGGATTAAAGCAGAACCAATAACAGGATTAAGCCACCCAAGAAAAAACCATTCTGAGACAAGGGACTCTGCCTAAACCAGGAAGGCTTCTGTCACACTCACACATGCCCATCAAAGCGGAATATGAGCTGGTCATGGCAGCTTAATTCTACCACCCAAGAGGCAGAGGCAGGTAGAGCTCTCATTTTGAAGGCAGCCTGGTTTACATAGTGAGTTCTAGGACAGCCGAGGCTACACACAGAAACCCTGTCACTCGGGAGGCAGTGGCAAGTAGATCTCTGAGTTCAAGGCTAACCCAGTCTATACAGTGAGATTCAGGCCAGCCCAAGCTACAAAGTGAGTCCTTGTCTCAAAAAAAGAAGCCCTCATTTCAATGATCATATACACAGACACATACAATGCAAATTCTCAGTGAGGCTTCCTTGACCCTCGGAGGTACAGGGTTCTGTACCAGACAGGACAATCTAAGGGACGGAAAGTGGGAGATGTTGTTGGGGACACTGGAATTCTATTCTGGCTAATCTTTAGGGGCAGGGTGGGAGAAACTGCAACTCGACCCAGGAGAATTGGTATTTGAGGGAAGGCTGAACTTTAAGAGGCGAAGGGGTGGGAGGGGTTATGTTCTTGAATGTTGAGCAGGCATACATTTGCCTGGGGAAATAAAATCAGAAGGGGAAACTGAGTCAGCAGCCCAGGGCCAGGTTGGAAATTATTAAACCCTGACCCTCCCCTTCCCCTTCTTAAAGGGCCCCCTGGGCACATACCGAGTGAAGCTGTAGATCTGCTGTACGTTGAGACCACAGGGGGGACTGTTTCTGAGTGCCAAAGCAATCAGATGGAAGTAATGGAGCGGGGGACGGGACCAGAGCCTCCCCTCTGGCCTGATGGCTTGCGGAAGCTGACTCTGGAGTGGGGCCCTTGTGGGAAGGGATGGGAGAGTCACAGAGGAGCTGTCATCATGGTCCTTGGCCTCCTCCTCTTCTGTAAGCTAGAGGGGCACAGAGTAGGATCTGGTCCTGACTCCTCGGCCTCGGCTCCAGTGTGCGGCGGCAGAAAGGGGAGTGGTCTAGCATCCACTATGCAACCTTCTCCCCAGCCCCAGGGTACAGGTCGGGTCTAGACACGTTCATCTTTTATTGGCCCTCAGAAACCCAGCTGCTGATGCTTCAACCCTGTGCCCACCCATCCATACCTCCTCCCAGATGCTAGGGGAAGAGGCAATGTGCTTCTCCTTCTGCTTCCTCTTCTGCTTGCGAGGAGGTGACAGCGTCTCCGAAGCTTCCAAACAGCTGTCTTCTTCCTCTTTCAGGGCTGGCTGGCAGGCAGGCAGCACAACTGGCGGGTCTTCCTTTTTAACCTCCAGCTTGCCGGGAGGATACACGATGTTTGGGTTCACCCACATCCACAGATTGGGTTTAATGTCCGGACCTGGGTAGAGGAATAGGAGATGTCTCAAATTCACTGGCTTTAGGGAGCAAGGTGCTTCCAGCTCAGGAGATGGAATCCTGGCCACATAACTCACTACTTACCATCATTATCAGGGTTGGGTATTTTTTCCAAAGGCAGTTTTGGTGGCTCAACAATCTGGAGTCTGTATAGGGCAACTGGCCAAGAGAGAGAGAGAGAGAGAAAAGAGTCAAGAGAGAGGCAGTTTTGGTGGTTCAATTATTTGGAGTCTGTATTTGGCAACTGGCAAAAAGAGAGTCAAGACATTCTAGAATTTCCACTGTTACCCCATAATCTGGGGCCTTGAAGATCTCCTGGGGCAGGTGTGGGCTAAGCCCAGGTAGTATATGCTATAGAGACCGGTGTTCCCTTCACCTCTGACCTCAAGCTTTCTGCAGTCTTTTCTTACTTCACATACTCTACCCTTGAACAATCTCACGCCTGTCAGTTACCATCCATAAATCCACCGCTCCCAAATCTGGCTACACATCATTGCTAGTTTCTACGGCAGAGTTGCAGAATGGATGTTGTTGCTTGGATTATTGACAAGTACTTCAAACTCAGTATCTCTTCTCTCTCCTGGTCCTCTCCCTCCACCCCTCCTCCTCTCTCTCCCCTCTGCTCCTTTTCCTCCTGATGTGAGTTTCTGTTATAATTCCCAGACTGGCCTCAAACTCACTATACCCCTGCCTCAGCCTCCCAGGATTACAGACATGTATCACACGGCCAACTTCAAGATTAGCATAATTTAATTAAATTACATTTTCTTGGGCCTGCAAGATGGCAGCACATCAGGCAATGTTCAGCCCTATCTCTCAGCCCCTGCTCAGAAGTGTCATTCATTATATAGCCTGACCTTAGTAAATTAGGAGTTAGTTACCCCCTTATACAGTTGGTTGGACTGAAAGTGGAGGTCACGGATGGTGGAATTCCTGTCTGTAGGTAGGACAGCCAGGGTTACAAAGAGATCCTGTCTTGAAAAACCAACCCCTCCCCACTTCCAACCCCCAAAGACGGAAGGAAAGGAGAACAAACTTAGGTGCTGTGCAAACCATCACACCACAAAGGAACCCGAGAAGCATCAGCTCAGATTTGAGAATTTTCTGTTACAAATTGTAGTGGTGTTCTGGGGGTTTTGTTTGTTTCTCAAGACTGGGTCTCTCTGTATTGCCCTGGATGTCCTGGTACTCCCTCTGTAGACCAGGCAGTCCTCGAACTCAGAGAACCACCCTTCCTCTGTCTCCCGAGTGCTAGGATAAAAAGTGCGCCACCACTGCTGGGCTTAAACTGCAGTGTCTTCATCGGACAAAATTCTTTGTTTTTTCTTTTTATGGGGGGTGGGAGGGGAAGTCTTTTTTTTGGGGGGGGGTTGGTTTTTTCGAGACAGGGTTTCTCTGTATAGCCTTGGCTGTCCTGGAACTCACTCTGTAGACCAGGCTGGCTTCGAACTCAGAAATCCGTCTGTCTCTGTCTCCCAAGTGCTGGGATTAAAGGCACGCACCACCACTGCCCGGTGAGGGGAGGTCTTAAAGGCATTCACCAACACACCCAGCAAGTTCCCTCCACCCTGTGAGCCCTGGTGACCACATTCAGGTCATCTGGTTTGACAGCAGACTCCTTTACCTGCTAAGCCATCTTGTCTGCCTTTATTGTCTTTATTGTGGGTTTATGTGTGTGGCTCGCATGTGTGGTGTTGAGCATGGATGTGTTTGGGCACCCGTATATGTGTGTACGTGAGAGATGTAGAGGATGTGTATTTGCTGTCGAGCTTCTGAGTGGCAGAACACGAATATACATGGGTATGTATGCAGGCACCTGTATGAGTGCATGTGAAGACCAGGACTTCCGGTGTCTTCCTTGGTCATCATCTACCGCATATATATTTCTTAAATTACAGTTAATTGGTGTGTGGGGGTACATGTGTTATGGTATGTATAGGTCATAAGTGTGAGTCATCATCCTCTGCACCTGTGCTGTTATGCCCGCTCCCCCGTCTCTATGCATTTCCCCAAAAAGACTGCTTGAGGAGAAATCCAAACTTAGGTGATAGGCTGCCAAGCGTATCTCCTTGTTCCTGTTTTTGTTCCTGTTTTGTTCCTGTTTGTGTGCCTGTTTTGTGGGGAGTATAAAAGGGAGCTACGAAGTTGAAAATATAGCATTTGGCCGGGCGGTGGTGGCACATGCTTTTAATCCCAGCACTTGGGAGGCAGAGGTAGACGGATTTCTGAGTTCGAGAGTTTGAGGCCAGCCTGGTCTACAGAGTGAGTTCCAGGACAGCGAGGACTACACAGAGAAATCCTGTCTCAAAAAACAAAAAAAAAAAAAAAAAAAAAAGGGGGCTAGTTCTCTCTGACAACTATATGAGACACAGGTAGCACGAACCTTTACCTGCTAAGCATGTAACTGCCCCTAGTTTTTTTTTTAGGACAGTTTCTCACTGAACCAGAAGTACCCCTCTACTCCTAAATGCTGGGGTACAGGCACAGTCATGCCTAGTTTTTGAGGCAGGTGCTGGGGATTTGAAATCAGAACCTCACATACTTGCAGAATTAAGTGCTCTTAACCACTGAGCACTGAGCTCCTTGGCCACCATGTTTTTGTTATGAAAACCAAAAGACCTTAGGGCTAAGGTTACAGTTCATCGGTAAAGCCCTTGTTCGAGAGGCACAAGTCTGGGATCCAATCTTCAACCACAACACAAGGCAAAACATTGTTTAAGACTGTACTGAGGGCTGGGGAGATGGCTCAGTGGTTAAGAGCACCAACTGCTCTTCCAGAGGTCCTGAGTTCAATTCCCAGCAACCACAACCGTCTGTAATGGGATCTGATGCCCTCTTCTGGTGTGTCTGAAGACAGTGACAGTGTACTCACATACCTGAAATAAATAAATCTTTAAAAAAAAAGATTGTATTGAGACGGGGGTGGGGGAGGTCTCACAATGTAATCCTGGCTGGTCTATAACTTGCAATGTAGATTAGGCTGGCATTGAACTCAGAGACTGGTCTGCCTGTGACTCCTAGTGTAATACCATATCCAGCTTTAAAGGCTTATGGCTTTACTACCATCATTCCACGGTATGTAAGTATACAATTGATGTTTATTTGGATTGTCTTGTGTTAAAATATTTGTTTTATCCAGTAGAGTGGTGCAGGCCTTTAAACCCAGCACTCGCCAGGCAGAGGCAGGTGGCTCTCTCTGAGTTCAAGACCAGTTCCAGGACTGCCAGCAACACATCCAGAAACCCTGTCTTGAATAATAAAAACAAAAGACACAACAACTTTGATTGACAAACACATCCGTAAGGGTGCACGCCTGTAATCTCAGTCGTGGGAGTCTAAACTGGAAAATTGTGAATTTGGGGCACAAAAACAGCATGACAACTTTGACTGACATAAAACATAGTAAAGCCAAGGTGGGGGGGTTATACAGGGTAATATAATCCCAGTCTGGAACTCCTGAAAGTCTGAGGTGGAAGGATTACATTTGGAATGCAAAAATTATTTAACACCTTTAGAAGACATACAAGCAAGCATATTAGAGCCTGTGAGATGGCTCAGCCAGTCACAGAGCTTGTGGCCCGGCCTGCCGATTTGAGTTTAACCTCATCACAGAATTCGCGCTCCTGTAGGACCTACTGACTTCCATGTGTGTCATACAGTGAGCCTGTCTCACAACAAACGGCATTTTCACACACATATATAATGATGTCTTTGATCAGATTTATCCCATTTCCCTTTGTTGACCCCCTTTATTCCTCCACTGGGGGAAGGGGAGGGCAGAGTCTCAGCCCACGAAGCCCTTGAGTGTTGCTGAAGCCCAGGGTAACCTTAGCTGCAAACCCTCCTGCCTATCTCCCAATCTCAGTCCTTGAAACAGCAGGGTTCCTGTAGGCTGCACCACTGTTTTCATTCTTGGCTGTCTTTTTGGGGATGGTTATGTTTCCTCAGTCTCTACACTGGAAAGCCTCAGGGTTCAGCCTTGGTCCAAGTGTTTTCACTCCTTAAATTCTAACCATATACCAAAGCCACTCTAAATGTGTCACCAATCACATTTCTACCCAGAACCCCGTGCCCCAACATCTAACGGGCTACTTTACTGTTCCTACACGGATAAATAGCCCCAAGCCAGGAACTCCAGCCCAATGCTACAAGTGCGAGAACCTGTCTCAAAACAAAACACAAAACCTGTCCAAGAAACAAAGACTAGGACCTTGCAGAAGACACCTTTAGGATGGTCTAGAACTCCTGGGCTCAATCACTCCAGTCTCAGCTTCTGGAGAATCAGACGTGGGAATGACGGCTCTATCAATGGGGAAAAGCAGTGTTGACCCAACGACTTTGCACTGGATTTAAAAAAGCACTTTAAAAGCGAGGGTGATCACTTAGAACTACTGAACTTCCGGCCCAAGGAAGAGGGAAAAACTTATAAAGAACAGGTCCACCATCCTTCTGGCAATATTAACTCCATCTTGTACTACGGATAAAACAATGAGAGGTGTGCTAGCAGTCTGGACGGTGGCCGAAGCCTACAGCACCAGTAGGTCAACTGTTAAGACTTGAGGCAAGCCTGGGCTTCAAAACAAAACCATAAACAGCAACAACCAGAGAGGCAAGGATATCTCCCCAAAGAGAACAATGATTGTTTTTACACCGAAAAATAAAGCCTACGGCCTGCGAAGCTCCCATGCGCAAGCGCCAAAGCTCAGACGACGTCTGGGAATGTTCGGGGGGTCGGGGGGTGACGGGATAAAAATTGAGAGGGACTCAGTTGCCGTAAGGGCCACACCCATTCCTGCATGGAGTTCGAGACCCTGATCCCAGTGAGGTGGCGAGCCTGGGAAGCCAGAGGCAGTCCGCCCACTCGATGCCGCGACAGCAGCCCACGCGCCCCTCCCCCACTGCCCCACTCACGATTTTGCTCGGCCTCGGACAAGTGTGACGTGGTGAAGGACAAGAAACACTCGTTGCCCATATCCCAATCCAACAAGCCCGGGACCTGGCCATGGAGGCTGGCCCAGAAGTCCCGGGCCTGGACTTTGGGGTCCACTTTTAAGGCTTGGGGAGACGCGTGGTGCGGGGTGCAGGAGGCGGAGAGGCTCGCCTGCGTGGAAGGTGCGTCCTCAAACCCCGGGCAATCGCGGGTGGGAGCGTCCAGGAGTGCAGCGCCCCTGCAGACACTCCGGATTGCCTCAGGATCCAACCAGCTGGCGCTCATCAGGTTTGCCTGCAACTGCGGATGTGGCTGTGGCTCCGCTGGTAGCGTGCCTGTCTGGCAAGTTCGAAGCCCGCACCTCCGAAAACCAGCGTCTGGAGCTACACGGCTAGAACCAATCACACTTGGTGGAAGCACAAAAGTCAAAGTTAGCCTAAAGGACAGGAGCAAATCTGTGCTACCCGAGACCTTGGCTCGAGGGGGTGGATCTCTGGGTGGACGGGCTAGGGAGTGGAGGGGATGGAAGAGGAGTGTAAATGCGGGGGCGTGGTGGTGCAGGCTGCTAGACCAGCGAGGTCTTTTTATAAAAAAGGCAAGGAAAAAAAAAAAGCAGGGCGTGGTGGTGCACTTCAGGCCTTTAATCTCAGCACTCTGGAGGCAGAGGCAGGCAGATCTCTGTCAGTTCAAGGCCTACAGAGTTAGTTTCAGGAGGCTACCTACACACAGAAACCCTCTCTCAAAAATAAAGAAATAAATGAATGAAGAGAAAAAAGAAAGACAGGATGGCTTAGAGGAGGGTTAAGGTTCATCAGGTGACTTTCCCCCAACCGAATAAATAAAATAAATAAATAAATAAATGTCATAACAAAATAATTTGAAGATACAGAAGAAACATATTTCAGACCATTCTCTAGCACATTTGAGAAAAGCTCTTACTTAAAGACACAATAATCCCATGATTGTATTAATATCTGTATTTCAGAATTCATGAAAACTTTGAAAGCATATCAAGTTTTTTTTACAAAGGTTTTATGTTTTATTTAATTAATGCATTAATTAAGCTTTTTGAGACAGGGGTTTCTCTGTCTAGTTCTGGGTGTCCTGGAACTCTGTAGACCAGGCTGGCCTTGAACTCACAGAGATCTGCCTGCCTCTGCCTCCTGGGTGCAGAGATTAAAGGTTTGTGCCACCATGCCCAGGTGTATTTTATTTTTAACTAAATTTATATTTCATAAAAGTCTTAAAACAGTTTATCCAAGAACCTTAGTAGATAGTAGAGCAGAGATTAAATTAAATAACAAAGTGATTTAATTTTTTTTGGGGGGGGTGTGGGGGTTTGAGACAGCCCTGGCTGTCCTGGAACTCACTCTGTAGACCAGGCTGGCCTCCAACTCAGAAATCCACCTGCCTCTGCCTCCCAAGTGCAGGGATTAAAGGCATGCGCCACCACTGCCCGGCATGTTTTTTGTTTTAAACTTCAAGTTTACAGAAAAAGTCCATCTGCTGTAAAAAATTTCTTTACCTCCTTATTAACTTTTTATTCATTTTTTCATTTATTTTTCTCAGTTCCAGGAACCGGTGGGCCTTGTACATGCTAGGTGAGTGCTGTACCATGCAGCTCTACTCTCGGCCCTCTGTGTACATAGCATGGAGACACATGTATTTCTGTCCCTTTCAGGTTTTTGAAGTTTTCAGAGGCTGGACTTTGAACTCTGTGTCCTGAGAGTAGCTGGGAAATCTTGAATCTCTTTCATCTACTCCTCAAGATTAATAAAATAAATAATAATAAAATACACCTGGGTGTGGTGGCACAAACCTTTAATCTCTGCACCCAGAAGGCAGAGGCAGGCAGATCTCTGTGAGTTCAAGGCCAGCCTGGTCTACAGAGTTCCAGGACAGCCAGAACTAGACAGAGAAACCCTGTCTCAAAAAGCTTAATTAATGCATTAATTAAATAAAACATAAAACCTTTGTAAAAAAAAACTCAATATGCTTTCAAAGTTTTCATGAATTCTGGAATACAGATATTAATACAATCATGGGATTATTGTGTCTTTAAGTAAGAGCTTTTCTCAAATGCAGTGTTGGAGAGATGGCTCAGGGGTAAGAAGTACTGGCAACCGTTCCAGAGGATTGGAGTTCAATTCCCAGCACCCACACGACAGCTCACAACTGTCTGTAACTCCTGTTCCAGGGGATTCAACACCCTTATACATGGAGGCAGAACAACCAATGTGCATAAAATTAAAAGTAAATTATTAAAAAAAGATTACAGGCATGCATCATCATGTACAGCTCATTATACATATTTATACATATATGTTACATTTTATTTAGTGTGTGTGTGTGTGTGCATGCCATGGTGCTGATGAGGTCAGGGGACGACTTGGAGCAGTTGGTTCTCTTCTTCAAACACTTGGGTCCCAGGGTCCATACTCAGATTGTCAAATTTGGGGGCAAGTGCCTTTACCCACTGGGCCATCTTACAAATCCTCTGTAGGTATTTTTCTTTTTCTTTTTGTTTGTTTGACAAATGGTCTCACTATGTAGCTCCAGGAATTCCCAATGTAGACCAGGCTGGCCTCAAATTCAAATAGATCCACCTGCTTCTGCCTCTGGAGTGCTGGGATTAAAGTGCGCACTGGCACATCCAGCTCCTCGGTTGTTGTTGTTTCTTTTTTCCTAATTGATGGACTGATTGATGCTGGGAATAGAATCCAGGGCCTCAAGTAGGCCAGGCAACTGCTCTACCACTGGGTTACATCTCCGGCTCTTACAAGTACATAATTTTTAATGAATTATTTAGTAGTTTGTCAACAGCATATCCTTTTACCCAAAAACACTTTAATTGGTATTTCCTAAAAACAGATATTAGCTTACATTAGACAAAAATCGGGAGTTAGAATTTTCTGTCTCTCTGTCTGGTCTGTCTTTCAAGACAGGTCTCACTATGTAGCCCTGGGTGTCCTGGAGCTCACTATGTAGACCAGGATGGCCTCAAACTTAAGAGATCTGCCTGCTGTTAGAATGAAGGCTTGTATTATTACACCCTGCTCAGGTCTGAATTCTTAAATTATGATTGTATATACGTGTGTCTGTGTGAGTGCATACACACACGTGTGAGGGTGCCCTTGAAGGCTAGAGGGGATTCTACCCCTAGGAGCTGGAGCCACAGGCTGATTGTGAGGACACAGGCACTGACACCTGAACTCCGGCCCTCATGACTGAACAACATGTACCCTTTCCCTCTGAGCCATCTCTTCAGCCCTAAAAATCAGAAAATTTAACAATTCCCTATTGAATGTATAGATCTTACTCAAATTTCACCATTTGTTTCCAACAATGTTCTTGTTTTTTGGGTTTTTTTTGTTTTGTTTTGTTTTTGCTTTTGAGACAGACCCCTACCGTGTAGGGTACCTGGCTACCCTGAATTCAGAGATCTGCCTGCCTCTGTCTCTTAAGTACTGGGATGAAAAGGGTGGATCACTCTGGGCATTGGTGGTACACACCTTTAATCCCAGCACTTGAAAAGCAGAGGCAGTTGGATTTCTGTGACTTCAAAGCCAGCCTGGTGTAACTATACAATGAGTTCCAAGACAGAGAGAGACCTCCATCTAAAAAAACCAACGTACAAAAAGTGTGAGTCACCATGACCTTCTGATTTTTAATTTCTTGCTTGCTTCTTGTTGTGCTGTGGTGTTGGAGTTTGAACCTGGAGCTCGTAGCAAGTTTTGAGGCACTGAGCTAAACCTCCAGCCTAGAGTCTTACTTTTTAAGGTGAATTATAACCCGTTACTGGACCACAGTATTATAACCCATTACTGGACCACAGTTACTGCTGTACATCTTTAATCCCAGCATTCAGGAGGCAGAGGCCAGCAGATGTGTCTCTATCTTCATACTCACTGTGTGGAACAGGCCAGTCTGGTCTAGTTAGTGAGTTCCCGGACAGCCAGAACTACAGACGTGAGGCCCGGCCTCAACAGAACAAAACGAAATCACACCAAGTCTATTTTTTTGAGAAGGGGGCTTTTCTGTTGCCCAGGCCATCCTTGACCTTCTGAGCACCCTGCTAAGCCTGTGGTCCTTTTTCTGCTTCTCACTATCAATCTGAGGTGACAAAAAACCTGTAGTGGTGATGTCACAGTCAGGGGTCAGATCTCTGGCAGCCCTGACAAGCCAGGCTCAACCACCCATCTTCAACGAGCCAATCAAGAAAACTAAATGAATAGAGAAAAGTAGAAAAAAGAGACTTATTCAATGTAGGTACATCAGGGAAGGAGAAAGATCTAGGGGACCTCCCCCAAAGTCCGTCTTCACTATTCTAAAACAATGGCGAGGGTTATGTCCTTTTGTAGGGTTCTAATGCAAAGACAATCTAAGAGTTCTAGTCAAGGTGTGGCCCTGTGCACCACTGATCCGTCATTGCCTGAACTCTAGTCTCTTTTTTTTTTTTTGGTTTGGTTTGGTTTTTCGAGACAGGGTTTCTCTGTGTAGTACTGGCTGTCCTGGAACTCACTCTGTAGACCAGGCTAGCCTCAAACTCTCGAACTCAGAAATCCGCCTGCCTCTGCCTCCCAAGTGCTGGGTTTAAAAGCGTGCGCCACCACCGCCCGGCTCTGAATTCTAGTCTCTTACAGGGTGTCTGACTAGTTGTAGCTCTTTCTCTGGAAGGTAAGTCCCTCCTCTGGCTACTCCCAGGGCCTCAGCCTCTCCTCCTGGCCAGCCCTAGACAAAGGGACACAAGTTTCTCTTTAGAATATCCTTATCGTTGAGGAGCTGGTTACAGCCAAGGTCACAGAACAATCTGTAGGTACGTAAGGTCAGTGGGTGGGGCTTAGAGGTAGAGCCTCTTAGAATGCAGGACACTCTTGAGTTCCTCCCAGTGCCACCACCACCACCACCACCACAAGAACCCAAAGAGGGGAAACCAGAATGACAAACAGAACGGTAGTAAATCCTATGTCATGTGTACTGTTCATTTCTAAACATTCAAAACACAGGGAAAGGCTGGCTGCATTCTGAGCTTGTTTGAGTCAGGGACCCTTACATGGTGCTTGTACGTTCACTGGTTTGCTTGCTAGTACAGTACTCCTGCTACCACACAGGAAGCCAGGCTCCAAAACCTCATCTCGTCAGGACCCAGACTCCATGACCAGCTTGGCCTCCTCCTCCGCTCTCGGTTTTATTTTCTTCTTACTCTGTGTTGTGTAGTATATGTCGTATGTGCCACGCTCCTGCAAGTGGAGGACCCCCTGTTCCTTTAAGACAGGGTCTCACACACTGATAGTTGGCTAGCCTGGCTGGATCTCTCTGTCTCTGCCCCATTAGGTTTACAGTCATGTGGTGTCATGATAGCTTTTTTCTTTCTTTCTTTTTTTCTTTTTTTTTTTTTTTTTTTTTGAGACAGGATCTCACTGTGTAGCTCTGGCTGGCCTGGTACTCACTATGTAGACCAGGCTGGCCTGTTCCACACAGTGCCATCTCCCCAGGCTAGTATTTCTTTTTTTTTTTTTTTAGATTTATTTATTTATTTTATTTATGAGTACACTGTCGCTGTCTTCAGACACACCAGAATAGGGCATCCAATCTCATTACGGACGGTTCTGAGCCACCATGTGGTTGCTGGGATTTGAACTCAGGACCTCTGGAAGAGCAGTCAGTGCTCTTAACCACTGAGCCATCTCTCCAGCCCCCAGGCTAGTATTTCTTTTCCTTACTTTGAAGTCTCAATTTAGCCCAGGTTGGAATTATACCATGTAGCTAAGATAACTACTTTAGGGTTACTATGGTGCTAAGATAACTACTTTAGGGTTACTATGGTTATGATGAAACACCATGACCGAAGCAAGTTGGGGAGGAAACGGCTTATTCGGCTCACATATCCAGAGTCAGAGGCTCACATATCCAGAGTCAGAGTCCCATCGAGGATCCTTGATGCAAGAGCTAATGAGAAAACCGTGCAGCTTACAGGCTTGCTCCTCTGGCTTTTCTCAGCCTGCTTTCTGACAGAACCTAGGATCCTTAGCCTAGGGGTAGCACTACCCACAATGGGCGGAACCCTCCCCACCACAACCACTAATTAAGAAAACCCCCTCCAGGCTTGCCGAGAGTCTGTTTATGGAGGTGTTTTCTCAATTGAAGCTCAATCTCAGAAGACTCTAGCGCAGCTGTTCTCAACCTTCCTGATGCTGAGACCCTTTTAATACAGTTCCTCAAGTTGTGGTGACCCCCCCACCAAAAAATTATTTCCATTCCTATTGTTATAAATTGTAATGTAAATGTTTTATTGTTGTTTGTTTGTTTGTTTGTTTTCTGAGAGACAAGGTTTGCCTCTGCCTCCAGTACTGGAATTGTTTGTTTGTTTGTTTGTTTGTTTGTTTTTCGAGACAGGGTTTCTCTGTATAGCCCTGGCTGTCCTGGAACTCACTCTGTAGAGCAGGCTGGCCTCGAACTCAGAAATCCGCCTGCCTCTGCCTCCCAAGTGCTGGGATTAAAGGCGTGTGCCACCACTGCCAGACTGAGCAAATATAGGCAGAACTCTGTGAGTTTGAGACCAACATGATCTATAGAGTGATTTTTAGGCCAGCCTGGGGCTACACACTGAGAACTTGTCTTTCAAAAGAGGTGGTGGTGGTGGGGGCACTGGGCAGTGGTGACACAGGCCTTTAATTCCAGCCCTTGGGAGGCAGAGGCAAGCAGATCTCTGAGTTTGAGGCCAGCCTGGTCTACAGAGTGAGTTCCAGGACAGCCAGGGCTGTTACACAAAGACTTTGTCTAGGCAGGTGGAAAGGCAAGGCAGGGAGTGGGGCTTGAGAGATGGCTCAGAGGTTACAGAGGTTAAAAGCTAGCTCTACTCTCTTCCAGAGGATCTGAGTTCTGAGTTTGATTGCCAGCCAGCTCATGAGCACCTGTAAGTTCAGTTCAAGGGGACCTAACACCTTCTGGCCTCCATGTTACCTGCACCCGTGAGCACATACCATTTCTCTTCCCTCCACACACATATAGGGTGTCAGGCTTTATAGAAAAGAAAGAGAGCTAGGATATGTTTGGTAGGAGTGTGGTATGGTGAGGTGGAAGGGGGTGCCTCTGTGGGCCCATGCTGAGGTATCCCTTCTCCCTGAGGTACCAGCCATAGAGTATGGAATAAAGTTTATTTAGGGCATTGGGAAGTGGAATTGAGAAAGGAAGGGAAAGACAGAGAGAGAGAGAGAGAGAGAGAGAGAGAGAGAGAGAGGAAGGAGGAAGAAGAGGAGAAGGAGGAGGAGGAGAAGGAAAAGGGGAGAGGAGAGGAGAGGAGAGGAGAGGAGAGGAGAGGAGAGGAGAGGAGAGAAGGGGAGGGAGAAGGGGCGGAGAGTAAGAGTAAAAAGATCAAAGGATAAGAGAGTGAGGAGGGGCAAGCAGCCTCTTTTATAGTGAGTCAGGCACACCTAGCTGTTGGCAGGTAACTGTGGCAACACGAGGGTTACACAGAAGATTCAAAATAAAATGTCTTTTAAAGCTTCGTTGTATTATTTCATTTTGTGTGTATGTGTGAGGTCCTGAGTGTTGGTTTACACACCACATAAGCTCCTGTGTCTGTGTTGGGCAGAAATGGGCAATGGGTCTCCTGAACTGGAGTTACAGTGATGTGGGTCCTGGGACCAAGCGTGGGTTCCCTGTAAGAGCAGCAACGGCTCCTATCCACAGAGTCATCTTTCCAGTCTCCATTATTATTTATTTGTTTGCTTTTAGCTTTTTTTTTCTTTTTCTTTCTTTTCTTTTTTTTTTTTTTTTTTGGAAGCAGTGTCTCTCTACAAAGCCCTGGCTGGCCTGAAACCATGTAGCCTGAAACTGGATGAGTGCTGGCACAAACTCTGTGTGCTACCACATCCAGCCTGTTTTTGTTGTTGTTGTTGTTGTTGTTGTTTGTGTTGTTTTTGTTGTTGTTGTTTTTAAGATTTATTTATTTTCAATTTATGTGCCCAGGTGTTTTTTTTTTGTTTGTTTTGTTTTGCTTGCATCTACCTGGGCACTTATATGCATGCAGTACCAGCAGATACCAGAAGAGGGCATCATATTCTCTGGAACTGGAGTAATCGCTGGCTATGAGCTCCCATACAGGTTCTAGGAATTGATTGAACCAGGTCCGCTAAAAGAGCAGTCGGTAATCTTAACCTCTGAGCCAGTCCTCCAGTCTGTTTTTGAGGGTTTTTTTGTTTTGTTTTTTTGTTTTTGTTTTTTTGTTTTGTTTTGTTTTGTTTTTCGAGACAGGATTTCTCTGTATAGCCTGGCTGTCCTAGAACTCACTCTGTAGACCCAGCACTTGGGAGGCAGAGGCTGGCCTCAAACTCAGAAATCCACCCGCCTCTGCCTCCCAAGTGCTGGGATTAAAGGCATGTGCCACCACTGCCTGTCTTGTTTTTGAGTTTTTAAAAATAGGTTTATTATGTGTATGTGTGTGTATGTGTGTGTGCATGCGTCATGGTTGAAGCTTTCATGCCACACCACATGTGTGGAGGTCTGAGGACATCTCTGTGGGTCCAGTTTTCTTCTTGCAACTTCATGTGGGTTCTGGGGATTGAATGCAGGTCCTTCAGCTAGCCTGGCAAGAGCCTTACTTGCTGAGCTATCTCACCTCCCTTTGTATTTGTTCTGTTTTTGAGATAGGGTCTCTTGGGCTCAGCCATTAAAGGCTAGGTTCACAACCAAAAACTATTAAGGGATAGGGTCTCCCTCTGTAGCCCAGGCTATTTTGGAATTCACTATATAGCCCAGGCTGGCCTTGAACTTGGGCACTCCTCCTAAACTTCCCAAGAGTTGAAGTCAACAAATATTGACTGAGTACTTACTGTGTCATCAGCACTATAGGACCAGGTGTTTTAGGCCCCAAAGATCAAAGTAGTCGATCTCAGGGAACTTGCAGTCTGGAGGAGGAGGCAACTGAGTCATCGCACACACAGTTGTGTGTGTGACACTGTGGGGCAGGAGAGGAAGGGGTTGATGAAGGTTAGACACTTCCCTGGGAAAGTTGGAGTGAGCTATGAAAACAGGAACAGTCACGAGGGCAGTCTAGGTGCACGGAATCCTCTTGCCCTTTGGCAAGAAAGAAAACAGGCTACTGAGGCATGGTGTGAAAAGTTGAGGGGGAAGCTGTGTGTTTCAGCCACGGTCCTAAGATCACCTTACAGACTGGGGTTTTCACCCTACAAGCAAAATAAAGACCACGGCTGCTCATCAGGAATACATCTTGGTGAGGACAAAAATGAAGGAGGGTAACTGTGTGTGGTGAAACCCAAAAACCCGAGTCTGATCCCTGGAACCTGTGTGAAAGGAATGAATGGACCACCCAAAAGTTAGCCTCAATGTATTTAACATATTATCCACACACACACACACACATACACACACACACACACACACACACACACACTCGAAAAATAAAACCGTTAGTTGGGTGGTGGTGAGGTGGAGGTGGCAGCACTGGAGGCAGAGCCAGGCAGATCTCTGTGAGTTCAAGGCCAGCCTGATCTTCAGAAAGTCCAGGAGAGCCAGAGCTACACCAAGAAACCTTGTCTCAAAACAAAACAAAACAAAAAAACACAAACAAAAATAACCAAGTAAGCCGGGCGGTGGTGGCGCACGCCTTTAATCCCAGCACTTGGGAGGCAGAGTCAGGTGGATTTCTGAGTTCGAGGCCAGCCTGGTCTTTCCAGGACAGCCAGGGCTATACAGAGAAACCCTGTCTCGAAAAACCTAAAAAAAAAAAAAAAAAAAAAAAAAACCAAGTAAATAGAACAAAACTAAATTTTTAAAATGAACGAGGGTGACATTTCTGCCTGTTTATCACAGTGTACTACACTGTCCCCTGCCTCCAGCCAGGGAGCTTCCACCTCAGCTCTTGGTAGCCTTGTTTACCATGTTCTTTACCCAGGCTCCATTGCCTGCCCTGACTGTGTTTTCTCTAACACTTCCCTAAGCTCTGTCAGCTTCCTTGTCACACACCCATGTGGCGATCCAGCTTCTACCCTCTGTCCAACTCAGAGTCCTGCTTGGGTCATCTATTGAGGGAAGGATGCAAAACTCACCACCTAAGTCTGGGTCATCGTCTCTGCCCCTGCTTGCCTCCCTCCTGGGAAAAGTCACCCTTGGGGCTTGGGGCTAGAGAGACTGACATACATCTGTCGTTGACAGTGATTCTTTAGATATGTGCATAAGGGAACCCGCTAAAGGGGTGACTCGCATGGCCACAGTCAGTCAGCCTTTATTGTGAGAATTAAGCACAGGTGAGAGAAATATCAGCCTTGGTGGGACTGTAGTGGGGGGCTAGCAGGGGGTGTAGGAAGGTGAGACATGGGGCAGGGAGAGAAGCACTGTCAGGAATGGACTCAGCGGAGGAGGCAGGGAGAGGGACGAGAAGCCACTGAAAAGCTGGTGACTGCAGATGGGAGGAAGCCGGTTGGACTTCTTGGAAGAGCCTGGGAGGCAGGAGAGCCCTCCTCATTTGCGGGCACCCAGTGCCAGGGCAACGATCAGACCCACGACCAACAGGAACATGGCCACAGACAGCAGCACTGTGATGACCACCATGCCTCCTGTCCGGGCCATTCCTAACCCGATAGACGCCATGTTTCTTCCTGTCAGAAGAAGATGGAGAAACCTTTGTGAGCTGAAGGGGTCCCTGGCTGCCCTGTGGTTCACAGCTTAGCCCAGCCATCCGAGTAGCCACCAGCACCAGTTGAACTAGTTACCCAGCCAACCAGTCAAGCAAACACGGAGCCCCTCACAGCAACTCTGAGGAGCCACCGCGGAGGGAGATCGAACAGGGCATCATCCCTCTCCACAAGGAACCTTAAGTTCAGCAGATGAATGAACAAGAAGTGGGCATACCAATCACTCAGCAGGAGAGAGAGAGAGAGAGAGAGAGAGAGAGAGAGAGAGAGAGAGAGAGGGAGAGGGAGGGAGGGAGACAGAGAGAGACACAGAGAGAGAGACACAGAGAGAGAGAGACACAGAGAGAGAGAGACAGAGAGAGACAGAGAGAGAGAGAGAGAGAGAGAGAGAGAGAGAGAGAGAGCTCACGCCCTGAAAACACTTCAGCTAACTTGCTCTAGGGGATAAAGGCCGAGCTCGTGGAAGTGTGTGGGCACTGAGGTGTGAGAGGTAGGCATTTTACTTACGAGGAAGCGTGGACATGGGGGTCTCTGGACTGGACTCAGTGGACATCCCCTTCTGTACTCGGTAGGATATGCTTCAGAGGTGGGAGTGGAGAGAAAACATAGGTACCCCAGTACGCATCTGGGACTTGGGAGGAGGGGTCCAGCCTCCACCTTCCAGCTCTGCCTCTCTTCTGTGCCCTCCTGGGGTGGAGGTTCACATTTCATACCCTTCAGCTGTGCCCTCTTTAGCCCATGTTTACCAGCAACTTCCCACCCCCCATCCCGCTTCCGCTTCCCTTTCTGTGTCCCACCCCCACAGGTGTCCATCGGTACCTACTAGTATTTGGTTCCTGGTGTTAGGTTTGTCACCTGATATGCGCTGAGCCTTGTGACGGTGAAGCCGGCCCCGCTGTCCACCACGCTCACAAGCTCCCTGCGCCCACGGCATGGAGGCACCACAAAGCCCGACTTAACCACTGGTGGGAAATAAGAGTGAAAGGCAAGATCAGACTTCTAGCAGTCCACTCTTAGAGAACGGGCAACTCTTGGGTATCGTTAAGAGGCATTAAGATGAGGAGAAGAAATGGGTATGGGGAGGCCTACCTTTGCTGTCGTTGGCTCTCCGGACCATCAGTGTGGCATTACCTCCCGTGAGGTGACATGGGGGTAAGGCAATTAGCAGGCTTTCTGTTAGCGCCGGAGACAGCAGTCCAGAGAGGCTTGAGATGTTGAAGTCTGTTAGGGAGCCAAGAGGGAACTTAGCCCTCTTGGAGTTAGCCCCAGTTGCAAGGAGTTAGCCCCCTCTTAACTCAGAGCTGGCTGGCGGAGTGAGTGGGTGGGTGATCATTGCTAAGGGTGCAGAGATAGAACAGGACCCTGTGGATCTGACCACCAGGTGGCAGACTTGAGCTGCAGATGTACGCCGCGCTGTTTGGGAACCAGTCAGTCCCCAAAACACAAACCTTGGACCCTTCCCCATATTTCTCTACTCCTGGATCTGGAAGAAGCCCAAGAAATTGTCACCTGATCCCTACCACCAGTAACTCTCAACCCCAATCAGCTAGTTGAGAGCCCTGGGAGAGACAATGTCTAGAACTCTGAAACCCTCCTCGCTCCCACCAGAAATAGAGACCTGCAACCCCCGGAGCCAGGACAGCCAGCAGAATCAGGATCAGGGGCGAGGTCTGGACAGGCAGTGTGGATGCCATACTGCCCTGGGAACTGGATCCTGGAATGGGTACTGACAGACTGGGGCTTCCTGGGGCCAGTGAGGCCCTGCCCCAGGGTGGCTGATTTTGTCTTGGAGTGGGAGGGGCTGTTGGGAATCCAGTCCAACTTGCCCCTTGGGCACTGTAGCTCCAGGGAGGGTCCTCTGACAGGTTTTTCAGGCTGGGGAGCTGGCCCTCAGGCCTAAAGAGGGATGCTCTGGCTGGGTCCTGGAAGCTTACTTAGCTGTAGGGTAGTATGACTCTTTCTGTAACTCCCATGTGTGAAGCACAAAGGTTCCTCTTATGTGTGTCTGCATCCTGGTCTGTAGAGGCTGCTCTCCCCAAGGAGGTAGGAGTTTTCCTAGGAGGGCCATGAGTTATAAAGTTGCTCTGGTATGTAGGAAAACCCCCAAGGGTTGAAAGGGCTTTTGGTTAGTAAGGATGGAAGGGGAGGAGGTTGCTTGGGTAGGGTGGGGACAGCAAAGCCAGAAATCCAATTCTGGTGTTAACTGAGGCCTCAAAAACTGGGGCTCTGGGAGAAGTTGAGGGTGTCAGTGTGAGCCTTCTGAGTTCTCCAGAGGGTGGAGACAAGGGAGGTCAGGGGAGGCTTCCAGGTAAACACTGGTCCTGTCCAGCATGGATAGTGGGCGGTGGAATAGATACAAACAGCGAGCATCTGTTCAGCTGGTAGAGAGTAAAGAAGAAAAACCTCAGGAAGCAAGAGAAGAGAGGATCCTGAGTTCCAAGCTTATTTTGTCTCAAGAGATTTATTGTTGCTATTTTTTGTTTGTTTTTGCCAGCCTGGGCCACACAAGTTCCAGGCCAGCCTGGGCTATACGGAGACCCTGTCTCAAAACCAGTCAAGGGAAACACAGTGGTGTACACTTTTAATTCTAGCACTCAGAAGACAGGAGCCGGAGGATCTCTGTGAATTTGAGGCCAGGACTATGTTGAGAGAACCTGTCTCAAACAAACAAACAAACAAACAAACAAACAAAAATCAGCAAGAATAACAACCAGCAACTCGAGGGGATGGTGACACGCTCCTTTAGTCGCAGCACTCGGGAGACAGAAGCAAGTGGGTATCAGTGTTTGAGGCTAACCTGGTCTACAGAGTGAGTTCCGGGACAACCAGGACTACACAGAGAAACCCTATATCCAAAAAAACAAAAACAAACCAAAACCAAAAACAACAATAACAAAAAAGCCCAAACCAAAACCAAAAATAGCAACAACAAAACCCCTCAAGACAAAACAAGTCTGCAACAACAAAACAATGAGACAGAGTTCTAGGATAGAGTATGTGTGTGTGGCTCAGGGTTTTGATCCCTGGTACCACAAGACTAATACTATCTCCTGTTGGGTGGGGGGGAAACCAGCCTTAGCTCCTCTGGCTGTCTCCCACCCCAGGCTAAACGAGAGAGCTGATGGAAGTTCTGCAGCCTCAGGAGTGTGTGACATGAACTCACTCAGTTTCCCATCCTCCAGACACTGGCTAGGGGCTTTGCATTCCCTCCTGAATGGCATTGCTTTTTATAGACGTGGAACCTGGGACTCAGGTTGTCACTGCAAAGTGGCTGCAGGGGTGTGGGCTTTTCAGTTCGGTGAACTCTTCAGGCCTTGAGCTCAGACCTTCAGGGTCTGCTCCAGGAAGCGCCTGTTTCCCCCATTCCCAGGGAAAGGGTTGGGTCCTAATAGAAAAGTGGGGGCGGTTGCAGGGCTGATGGGGTTCTGTCCTTTCCCCCATGCTGGGTGGACTTAAAGTCTGCAGTATGTGTGTGTGGGGGGGTAGAAGACGAAACAGAACTTGGGGGCTCTGGCAGGGAGCAGAAGGAGCTCTAACCAAAGCGTCTCCAATTTTACTGTGCAATGGACGCTCAGAAAACTGGTTCAGATGCAGCTTCTGATTCAGTGGGTCTGAGGTAAAACACGAAGCTTCATTTCTTTCAAAAATTTAAAGTCGCATTTATTTATTTTGTATATGTGTGCCACCGTGTCTATGTGGAGGTCAGGGGACAAGTTGTGGGAGTTGGCTCTCTCCTTTCATAATGTGGCTTCTGGGGATCAAAATGTCAGGCTTGGCGGCAAGAGCCTTTACCTGTTGAACCATCTCATGGTTTCATAAAACTTCCTAAGGCGCTTACAGGTAATGCAGAGACACAGACTCGCATTTGGAGTTAGCAGATGGTGTATTGGTGTATACACTCATACACACACAAACACACACATTTGTACACACCCTCATACACATGCACACATACACACACACACACGCACGCAAATGCGAAGCGGGGCAGAGGTTTTTCTCAGGCTGCCAGGACAGGCCACCTTTGGGTGGAGAACTGGAACTGATTTCTGCTTTTCCAGCTCCTTGGCTTTTCTCCCCTTTAGATGAGATCTTATCCTCACTTTACAAACAGAAAGGTCACACATGAGGTAGAACTGGCGGTGGGGGAGAGGGCTACATGGTGGGGTGTCAGAGTCAGGAGGTCTTCCTGGCAAGTCTCAAGCCTCAACGTAGCACAGTGTTTACATAAGGGTTTAGGAGCCTCTCTTCCCGTTTGGGCTAAGGAGGAATCAGGGAGAGGATTGGTTTACTGCAGGGCAGACTGTATAGGTCTACTCTTAAGCCTCATTTGAAATCAGAAGTGAAATAGAGTGGGATAAGAAAGACCAGATCTCTGGTCACATTTTTAAAGGGATATGAGGGTCCTGTGCCT
This sequence comes from Grammomys surdaster, assembly GCF_004785775.1. NCBI lineage: Eukaryota > Metazoa > Chordata > Mammalia > Rodentia > Muridae > Grammomys > Grammomys surdaster. The sequence continues at coordinate 6,185,386 of NW_021605583.1, read as the reverse complement.
TTAAGCCCTCCCATCTCTCTCCAATCCCCCCCCTCACCTTCCCCACCCTAACCCTCCCCAGGTTTCTGGAGGAGCAGAGTTGCGTCTTCTCCCTGCCCTGCCGAGCTGCTCACTGGCTGCTCTGGAGGCTGTGCTTTGCGGTCTCCATGGAAACCATTAGTTGCTAAGCAACTGGAGCATCATCTGTGCTGAGCTCTCGCATCTAATTATCCCATCACAGTGGCTGAGAAGGGTTTGGGGAGCTGAGAGGAGGGGGAGGCCCAGCACAGGAGCAAGAGGATAACTCTTTGAGCAGAGCGGTTTCACTGACAGTGTGAGATCATTTAAAGCTACAGAACCCCGTTTCTCTGGAGGATTTTCCCAATGGCCAATTGAGGGAACCAGGGCCAAATGTCTGGAGTCTCTCCCCTGAACCCTGTCTTCTCTGCTGTCCTTTCCTTGATTCCTGAATCTAAACTCCCTCAAGTTCTCTCTCCTTTCTCCTTACAGATATGCCCCTCAAGCCAACAGACATTTACTGAGTACCAGGGATGGCCCTGGAGTAAAGCTATAAAAGTAGGGTAAGTTCTTGCCCCCGAGGCTCTCCACTTTCCTCTTCTGCTCAGTCAGCTCTTAAAACAGACCTCCTCTTCTGGGATGGCAGTCCTTTTGTCCCCTTCTTGAACCACAGTAGTTCTGCAGCCTGAAGAATTGGGATCAGAACCCCGGTCTGCCTGATATGTCCCCAGTCCTACCTCAATAGGCCACTCCTCTGCCTCCCAGTCAACTAGAAAAATATGCCTGTCTCCTGGGGCATGCCAGACACTGATGGTGGCCGTTGTACTCCTAGTGGTGCGTGTTGACTTAGAACTTTGGGTAAGCCATTTTGAACCTCTTTTTTTTTTCTTTTTTCCCCCCCTAACTTGAAAATGGGAAGGTTCGTTCTCTCAAACTCAGGGCTAGTAAGATATGACAAGTGTAAAAATGATTTAGGGTAGAGATACAAAAAGAGGGTTTAGACTGACAATCCAGAAGCACAGAGGACATCCTGAGGGCTTGGCCTGGAAGCCAGAAGTGATACTCAACAAATGCTGGTTTCTTGGAAACGTTGAGGACAATTCCATAGAGATCTGAAGCTGGAAGATGCTGTGTCCAAAAAGAAAACTCCATCACTTAGGCTTGGAAGAGGCCTGAGTACTTTTTTTTTACCCCGGACCATTCAGCTTTTGGCCTCGGTTCAGTTATCTCCCTTGTTTCTTCAGGTTATAGTTCCCACTTCAAGTGGATTTGTTTATTTTTATTACTTATTTTATGTTCTGAGTATTTCGCTTGCATGTATGTATGTATGTATGCGCACCACTTCTGGGCTGGTGTCCGTGGAATTCTGGCCATCAGATCCTGGGGAACTGAGGTTATAGATGGTTGTGAGCTGCCGTGTGGGTGCTGGGAACTGAACCTGCGGCCTCTGTAAGAGCAACATGTGCTTTAAACTGCAGAGCTGTCTCTCCAGCCGCTAGAGTTTCCACTTCTATAGAATTGAAATAAAACCCATTTCATGAAAATATGGTGACTATCAGTACAGTTAATCTATTTCAAGATGCCCAGGAAAGTATCTGGTTCAATAAATACTGATTTAAGTAATCCATCTTGTACTCTCCTCCCCCTTCTTTTAAGATTATAATGGTTTGTACATGCTTAGCCCAGGGAATAGCGCTATTAGGAGGTGTGGCCTTGTTGGAATAGGTGTGTCACTGGAGGTATGGGCTTTAAGACTCTCATCCTAGCTGCCTGGAAGTCAGTATTCTTCCACTAGCAGCCTTCAGTTGAAGATGCAGAATTCTCAGCTCTGCCTGCACCATGCCTGCTTGGATGCTGTCACATCCCCGCCTTGATGATAATGGACTGAACCTCTGAACCTGTAAGCCAGCCCCAGTTAAATGTTGTCCTTATAAGACTTGCCTTGGTCATGGTGTCTGTTCACAGCAGTAAAACCCTAAGACAAAGATTTTATTTTTTGTATATGAGTATACCATCATTGTCCTCAGACATATAAGAAGAGGGCATTGGATCCCATCGCAGATGGTTGTGAGCCACCATGTGGTTGCTAGGAATTGAGCTCAGGACCTCTTGGGAAAGCAGTCAGTGCTCTTAACCACTAGCCATCTCTCCAGCCCCTTGTTCTCCCCTTTGTATTAGCCCTCACTGAGAAGAGGAATGAGGGTACAGAGGTAATCCATGCCATCTCCAAGGTCACGGAGCAAACAGGGAATGTAGTGCCCTAAACAACCCAGCATTTGCATTTCTAGCTTTGTCAGTAATACAGAGAGATGCTTAGGTTAGAAAAAAAACATCCAAGGCTTGGCCACAGGCTACCAGGCACCCAGAAGAGCTTGTCTGATTCTTTCACTTATTAAACATTGGTAGAGAAATTCCCTGTGGTGGGTACCATGCTGGGTGTTGAGATACAAGACAATGAGATTCAACCCCTGCTTTCAGCTGGTCTGCCTGGACTAAGTAGAGGACAATAGCCTAGAAAGAGGAGACCTTGTCTTTAGTCCCCAGAACTCTGGAGGCCAGCCTGGTCTACAGATAGAGTTCTAGGACAGCCAAAGCTACCCAGAGAAACCCTGTCTCAAAAAGCAAGAAAAAGAATGAATGGGGGCAGGGTGAATCCGCATTCGGAAAGGGTGAAGGACTTGAATTTTTCTCATACCTAGGAACTACAAACCAAACTTCTTCCTCAAGAGATAGCTTCAAAGGTGGGGCCTGATGGGAGATACAGCTACTCTGGGCCGCCAGTGACTTATACCCTTTGCTGAGGGTTTTATTTTTATTTATTTATTTATTTATTATATGTAAGTACACTGTAGCTGTCTTCAGACACAAGAGGGCATCAGATATCATTACAGATGGTTGTGAGCCACCATGTGGTTGCTAGGATTTGAACTCATGGCCTCTGGAAGAGCAGTCAGTGCTCTTAACCACTGAGCCATCTCACCAGCCCTGCTGAGGGTTTAAAATGATATCTTTTGCCTTTAAATTCTTCACCAAAATTCTGTAGGGATCATTCTGTCATGGATTCCTCTGGCAGTGTAGAGGACAGACTGGCATCTGGTCAGATATGAGGTGAGGGAACTGAGGAGCTAAGTGTGGCTAGACCGTGGGCACCAGAATCGAACGGAGCAAGCTGTGGTGGTATCGGTGGTATCGCCACCAGTGATGACTACAGAGCGTTTGTAAGGAGGGGGAGAACAAATGATCTCTAGATTTATAGTTCCGATCAGACTTGAATGAGAGGAGGAAGAATGCTCCCTGCGGAGCCTTTAAGTCGGAGGTGTCATGATTGCAGGCTTCCTCCATGATGACCCATAATAATCCCTGCTTCCTGTTTCCTCACGTTTGTGACTGTGTGGAACCCCTTCCCGTTGTGTCAGAGTTAATCTGTGTGGCCAATAGGATTACCACAGAAGTAGCCTGGTGTGCTAGTGTGTACCTGTAGTTCTAACTACTTGAGAAGCTGAGGCAGAAGGATTGCTTGAGCCAGGAGTTTTTGAGGCCAGCAACATTGGGAGGTTAAAGGTAGGATGATGAGAATTTGGAAGCCAACCTGGTCTACATGAGATAACCTGGTCTCAAAAACAAGAGACAGGAGAGCAGGTATGAGGGAGGCAGAGAAAGAAGTAGAGCTCAGAATAGCCAGGCAAGACACTGCACACCTATAATCCCAGTATTCAAGAGACTTTGGTAGGAGGAGTTATAAGTCAAGACCAGCCTGAACTATAGTGGCTCTAGGGCCAGTTTAAACCATGTCTTAGTCAGGGATTCTATTGCTGCAACAAAACACCACGACCAAAAATCAAATTGGAGAGAAAAGTGTTTATTCAGCTTACACTTCCACATTGCTGTTGATCACTAAAGGAAGTCAGGCTAGAAACTTAAACAGAGCAGGAAGCTGGAGGCAGGAGCTGATGCACAGGCCATGGAGGGATGCTGCTTACTGGCTTGCTCCTTGTGGCTTGCTCATCCTGCTTTCTTACAGAACCCAGGACCACCAGTCTACTGGGATAGCACCACAGTGGGCTGGTCTCTCCCATGTGATCACTAATTGAGAAAATGCCTTACAGCTAAATCTCAGGGAGGCATTTTCTCAACTGAGGCTCCTTCCTCTCTGATGGCTCTAGCTTATGTCAAGTTGCTACACAGAACCAGACAGTACGGGATATAAGATGAACATCTGTCTCGGAAGCCCCCTTCCCCCAAGGGCAGCAAACAATGACTCAACTGACCAGATGTTCCTGCTTACTCACTCTAAAGGAGACAGAAGCACTTCCATGGTGAGGTGAGGTCTCCATGGCAAGGAACTAAAGTTTCGGCAATAGTGTGTGATGGGGAAGGCATGGAGCTAAGTCCAGGTCTTCTAGCATTAAGGAAGTTTCCCTGCCAGCCTCACCACACCTTCTTGAAGCAGCACTCCCCTGCCCCTCCTACACACACAATAGGTCTTGCTCAACAATGTCTGACTCTCAGGACAAATGTTTGCACTTACTGTTGGTAGCTTCCCCAACAGTCATACCTAACCAATACAATTGCCTTGGGAAGTAGCCAAAGTGAGCTCCAGGACAGCCAGAGCTACACTGAGAAACCCTGGCATGTGTGCTACATCACACATGTGGAACCAACTTGTATGTTGGCTTTCTCCTTCCTCTGTGGGTCCTGGGGACCAAATTCAGGTCATCTCTTTTTGGGGTACGCCCTGCCAACCTTGCTTCTGGCTCTGGATTTTATGAATTTATTTTTTAAAGCTGGCTTGATTTGATGCCCAGGCTGGTCTTGAACCCCTGATCTTCAGCCTTCCAAGCAATGTGACTGTAATATGTGTCAGCGTAACTGGCTGTGCATTAATTAATTAGAGACAAGGTCTTCCCTCGGGGCTGGCAGTATAGGTGTATACCACCATGCCTAGCTGCTCTTCCTCTTGTTCCTTCCTTCCTTCTCCTTTGAAATCCCAGAGGACTGGGATTACGGGTGTGGTACAGGGGACTGAACCCGGGGTCTCATGTGTGTTCTACTAACTGATTCATATCACCGGCTCGCTCTTGGCTTTTTGGGAATAAGATCTCATGAACCCCAGGCTGGCATCAAATTGCTACATAGCTGGAGATGATCTTGGATTCTGTTGTGTTTTGTTTTGTTTTGTTTCTCTGTGTATTTCTAGTTGTCCTGGAACTCACTCTGTAGACCAGGCTGGCCTCGAACTCAGAAATCTGCCTGCCTCTGCCTCCCAAGTGCTGGGATTAAAGGTGTGCGCCACCACTGCCCGGCAGATAATCTCAATTTTATGAACATTATATTTTAAAAAGAAGGTTCTTCTAGTCTCAGATCTCCAGGGAGCTAGGACCACAGATGTGCAGCGCAGGTAGCTAGGAACTGTTGTTCTTGCTTTAGTAGCAGGAGACTAAGGCTGGACTTCTCTGTAGGACTTTTACCAAAGAGGAATTTCTCTTAACCAAATATAATTTGCCAAAGAGGAAATTTAAATAGACCGGAGTGGGGGGTGTCTGGAAGGACTTCCTGGAGGAAACAGAAGAAGTAGAGGGCTGAAAGTATAGGAATTAGCCACATGAAGTGGGAGAGAGGGGTGGAGAAAGATTGTTGCAGGCTGAGAAAACTGTACAGATTCAAAATCAGAGAATGGAATCTGGGAAAAAAAAATCACTGAAGAAGTAGCTGACATCAGAGAGATTTTTAAAGATTCTCCAAGATTAGTTCTCCTCTTCCTTCTCCTCCTCTTCTTTTCCTCTTCCTCTTCTTCTCCTTATCTTCTTCCTCCTCTCCTTCCTTTTCCTCTTCCTCCTCTTCCCCTCACCCAACTTTCTCCAGTCTGGGGCTTGAACCTAGGAGCTTCACACTTGTTGGGTGAGCACTCTTACCGCTGAGCGACACTCCAGGCCCAGGAGTTTTCATTTCTACAGTGAGGATAAAGGGATACCCTCTGAGAATTTTAAAATGGAGAATGTGATGCTCAGATCTGCTCAGATATGAACAGCTAAGAGACATTTTAGAGGATGTCGAGAGCACTTTCCAGACAGAAGATGGTAGGTAAAGGGTTTGGGTGGGGAGCAAATGACAGGGCCTGGAGTTAGCGAGGCTAGGCCAGCCAGGCTATCGACGAGGGAAGAGGGGTCTCAGGGGTGTCTTCCAGTCCTGGCTCAGGCAACTAAGGGCAGAGTTCTTATTAATCCAGAGAAGTTGAGGTGAATGTTCTGTTTTAAACTTGCTAATTGAGGGGCCTGAAGATACTGAGGCATGTGGCAGATGAGTGGGTGTGTGGTCTATGGTGAAGGCAGTCAGTCCCAGGGGTGGCCAGCGGGAACCTTCAGGGAGAGCATGTGCCAGTGGGAAGAGCCTGGGAAACCTTGACGTCTGTGGACAAAGGAAGAGTGAGGCTTGAGGAAGAAGAGGTTGAGAAGCTTCCTTAAGGGAAAAGAACATGAGGGATTGCTCTTCCTCGTGCTCAAAGAAGAAAGCCTACAGAGAGAACTAGGGGCAGCAGCAACAGCAGCAGGAAAAGCAGAAAGATTTGAAATCTGCTCCTGGCTTTGGCAAGGAGAAGCCATTGGGGAGCTCTTTAGACTGTAGGTGCTAGAGCTGAGACCATGGCTCACTGATAGAGCATTTGCCTAACATGCACTCTGTCCTAGGTTCAGTCCTTGGTAGTGCAAGATGACAGCTTGTCCTGGGAGACATGTAAACAAGAAGGAGTAACATGGGCATAGAGGATACTGAAGAGGAAATGTATGGAGATGGGCCTAGGGCCAGACAGCCTGGGGAGGACAGGATTCGAGGAGGCTCAGAGAAGGGTCTTCTCTCCTAAGCCTTATCATATAGTTTCTAAGACCTTCTAAGCCTCTGTGGTGCTTTGAATGAGAATAGTCCCCATACACTCATATATTTGAATGCTTGGTCTTCAGTTGGTGGAACTGTTTGGGAAGGATTAGGAGGCGTGGCATTGTTGGAAAAGGTATGTACCTGGGAGCGGGCTTTGAGGTTTCAAAAGCCTAGGCTGTAAACAAGTCACTAATTTAATGCTTTCTTTCTTGTATAAGTTGCCTTGGTCAAGGTGTCTCTTCACAGCAATAGTAAGAAAAATAGTAACAAAAGTAAGGAAGGGGGCTGGAGAGATGGCTCCAATGGTTAAGGGCACTGTCTGCTCTTCCAGAGGTTGTAAGTTCAGTTCCCAGCAACCACTTCTGCTGTGTCTGAAGAGAGCGACAGTGTATTCATAGGCATAAAATCAATAATTCTTTAAAATAAAGAATGAAGCAGGGATCTTTTAAAAAAAAAGAAAAGTAAAGTAAGGAAGATAGCCTCATACAGAGTATCTATAAGCACCTCTGATGGGCACAGGGGGGGAGATTCAGGAGCCTTCCTGAGATGGGGATGGAGTGTGGAGAAGGCCTGAATGCCTCAGCAGAAGGGAGCAGATTCTAGAGATAATAGCCATAGAAGAGTAGGACCCCATCTCCAGCCAAGCAGCCCAAGGACCCAAGAACTGCCTTTTTAAATTCCTCTTGAAGCCTAACCACTTCCGAGCCACTGCCACCACCAATGGGGACTTTCCAGTTGGGATGTAGCCCAAACCAGGCTCCAGCTCTGATAGTCCAAGGTTGCCACCAGGAAGAAGAGTCATGGGAAGGGGTCAATCCTGCTTTGAATCCTTTCCCAGCCTCCTGAGGCTGATGGGTAGTTTCGGCATGGCTGCCCAGGCTACAAACCTGAAGCCGTCCTTCTACTTCTCCAGACCTTGCTTGACATGCACCTCAGCTACTGGTGCCCTTTGCAAAGCTGTTATTTGTACAGAAGCCCAAGGGATGGGGAGAAAGGGAAATCGTCCTTCCTTCTTCCTTTGTCCCTGCCACCACTTCTTGCAGGGGGATCTGCAGGCACACACCACTCCTTGTCACTCTTACTGCCATGTGGACTGACACAGTGGAGGCTGCTGCTTTTCCTGGTTCCTCAAGTGTCCCCGTTCAAGCTCTGAGCTCTAACAACTGCTAGAAACAGCCTGCCCTGTGCTTCCCACTACCCTCTTCCTGCTCCAGGAGATTCTGAACCCAAGCCCTTCCTCCCCATTTCCCCAAGTCAGCCCTCAAAGCCTCCCACTGAGCTCTGAACCCTCGCTGTCTGTAGCATATAAAAAATGGAGGCAGACAGCTGGTTCTGAGGAGTGCGCCCTCTGATCAGCTCCCAAGTGTGCAGCCTGACTTAAGGTTAAAGGGAAAGCTGGAGAGTAGGAAGCAGGCTCCTGAGGTAAGCAGGGGACTGGGAAGAGGATGAATGAGACTAGAGCAGAGGGTCCAGCCCTGACCTTGAACTCAGGTGACTGCCTATGAACAGGGCTTGTAATCTCCACCTTACAGATAAGGGGCGATGCAAAAAGAGAGCCTAACACGGGGCTTGACAAACAGTAGGTGCTTAGAACAAGTTCATCTATGGACTTGTCTGAGGCTCTTTGGGGGCTCTGAAAGAAGAGAGGTGCTGCAAGAGGCGGGGAACACCCAGGGGTAAGAATGCAGGTGTAGTCAGTCTCCCTCCATGCTAGAGCGCAGAGCCCTCCACAGCCACTGCTTTTCCAGCCTGGGAGTGACAGCTGGGAAAGGTATTCCTCACGGGCTGAAGGAAGTCTAGTAAGAAGGCCTGGTAATGGGAGAACTGCCTTTGGGGTTTCAGCCCCCACTCCAGCACATACAAGATCCCTAAAATTCATAATCCGATTTATATTCCTATTCCCTCCTCTGGACCTGTCACCATGGCAACGGTCTTCTCAGTTGCACTTCATCAGCTTCTCAGCAAATCTTTTTCTCTGCCCCCCAAATCAAACTCTCTTTTCTCATCCGCCATAGGTCTGCTCTTCTGGGGTGCAGGGTGCTCACCTGTCTCCCCTCTCAGCTCCCCCAGGCTCCTCTGTCCTTCCCCCTGTGCAGATCTCTTCTAGGGACTTTCTCTCACCTCTCCCTTCTCCAGTCTAAGACTGCAGCAGCCGGTTGGGGTCTTTGGTCAGACAAGAACTCTGTCCCTCCTGGACAGAGAAGAGAGTCTCAGAGGGCCAGCGGTTCGATCCCAGTGGGTTCTGGACAGAGGTCTGCTGCACTGGTGTGTGGGTAGAGGGTGCCTCTTTAAGTCGACTGGACTCTGACCAGAAGGAAGGACGTGGGGGAGGGGCAGGCCAGCAACACTGGACAGTTTTTGTTTCTATGTTTGGTCAAATCAACCTTCTTTTGAGGGTGTCCTGCAGGATAATCTCCCTGGTTCACCCTTGGAAACACTCAGCAATGCCTTTCAGCTAACACCAGTATGGGACACAGCCCCTAAACCTAACCAGTTCTGATTTCAATTAAGCAACTTCATCCCTTCATTGATCATATCTTATGGAAGTGGGGTAGATGGGGGGGGGCAGGTTGGGTACTATTGTCATGTCCCAGTACAGGGACCTTAAACATGAATTGCCTTCCCCAGGTCGTCTCTCTGTATTTCCCTGTCACTGTCCCTTAAAAACTTAACTGTCCCTCTAACCTTGTAACAGAGAAACGGGATCCTGTGTCATCATATAACCTGTAAATAAAGATTTGTTTGGACAGGCATGGTGGTCCACACTTGTAATCCCAGAACATTGGGAGGTAGAGGTAGGGGGATCAGGAGTTCAAGGTCACTCTCCAAACATGAGGTTTGAGGACAGCCTAGCTATATGAGGCCCTGACTGGGAGGGGTATAGTATTTCATTTCTCAGATATGGAGTTGGAGGGACGCTACATGTGACCCTGCCGTTCTCCTTTCCAGTGCTTCTGGGAAAGGTCCTCATCTACCACGGTTTTGACAGCTCTCTGGATGTGACTACGTCAGGCATCCCACATTCTGCATACTCGTACTCACTAACATCCCAGAGGTAGACCTGGGCCGACTTACTCGTATAGACACACTTCAGAAGCTAGACTTGTCTTAAACACGCCGTCTATCCTTTTCTCATCCTCTCTGTTTTCTTCACCATTGAGGAGCTTCTGTGTTCCAGCCACTTCATACCTGGCTCCTCTCTTCGTCTTCAGGATGCTTGATCAGATAATTATTACTCCATTTTCCAAGAAGACTCTGGAGCTCGGCGCGGGGGTAATTTACTCACGCTAGTCCGCCAAAGAGCTGAGACTCAGATCCAGATTTGGAACTCCCCAAAATGAGTGTGTTATTTTTTTATTTTTTAATTTTTTGCCACACGGTGCTGTCCTCACACGCCTCTTCCAAGTCAGAAGGCTTCTGAGCCTTTCTGATTCCTTGGTCTCAGAATAGACTTTGATCTTGGGCCTTCCTGCCTTAGTGTCTCCTGCATGTATCTTACTATTTTATAATGTGACATGAACTTGGTGTGCTACCTGTCTGTCTTCATCTCTATCAACTAAAATTCTTTTTGTCCCCTCTCTCATTAGATTTGAGAGCCGAGTGCTTTACTGATGAGTCGTTTCTGTGACCCAGCTATAAGCGTCTGATCATCCTGCCCCAGTGTTTTAGTGCTGGGATTATTACATACCTAGTTTATGGGTTGTTTGTTTTTTAACAGAGTCTTTGTAGCCTTGTCTGGCCTGCGTATGAGGCTATGCTTGAATTCACCAAGAGATCCGCCTGCTTCTGACTCCTCTGCTGGGATCAAAGGTGTGTGTCCCTGACCCCTCACGGACCTACCATGCTCAGTTTATGCCTTCCTGGGTAGGGAGCATGCGTGCTAAGCAGAAGAAGAGAACCAACTCCACAAAACTTGTCCTCTGACCTCCACATGGTCTTTATGAAATTTGTGCCTGCCCACAAACACACCCCAAAGTAGATTCCGCCCCCCAAACAGGGTCTTTCTATGTAGCCCTGGCTGCTTAGCCACTAACGGCTCCTTGACAAGCATGCCCACCACATCTGGATCCCCAGAATGCATCTTTTAAAAAGCATGCTTTTGCCGGGCGGTGGTGGCACACGCCTTTAATCCCAGCACTTGGGAGGCAGAGGCAGGTGGATTTCTGAGTTCGAGGCCAGCCTGGTCTACAGAGTGAGTTCCAGGACAGCCAGGGCTACACAGAGAAACCCTGGCTTGAAAAACCAATAATAATAATAATAATGATAATAATAATAATAATAATAATAATAAAAAGTATGCTTTGAGCTGGCTTTTAAAGCACACACCTTTAATCCCAGCACTTGGGGGAGGACTCTGAGTTGTCTACGTAGTGAGTTAGTTCTAGGTGCTAGAGAGATGGTTCTGTGGTGAAGAACACTTGTTGCTCTTGCAGAGGACCTGGTTTCTGTTCCCATTAGCCACATAGTGGCTCACAAACATTTGTAACTCAAGGTCAAGGGCATCTAATGCCCTCTTCTGACCTCTGTGGACATTTTACATACAGGTAGTACACATAACACGCATGCAGGCAAATATTCATATACATAATTTATTCTTTTATTTATACTTATTTGTTTTTATTTATTTATTTATTTTTGGTTTTTGGTTTTTTTTGGAGACAGGGTTTCTCTGTGTAGCCCTGGCTGTCCTGGAACTCACTCTGTAGACCAGGCTGGCCTCGAACTCAGAAATCCGCCTGTCTCTGCCTCCCAAGTGCAGGGATTAAAGGCGTGCGCCACCACTGCCAGGCAAAAATTAAAAAAAAAAAAAAAAACTTTGCATAGAGAATTCCAGGCCAGCCAGGGTTACAGAGAGAGAGAGAGAGAGAGAGAGAGAGAGAGAGAGGGAGAGAGAGAGAGAGAGAGAGAGAGAGAGAATGAATCTTGGAAAACAAAACCACACAAAAAGCCCGGTTTTGGGTAGTCTAGGACAGACAATCCTTGGGCTCACTGGCCAGCCAGCCCAGCCAATGACAGGTTCTTCCTGCATAAAACGAGGCAAGGGACTGGGGAGATGGCTTAGTGGTTAAGAGCACTTGTCGCTCTCACAGAGGATCTGGGTTGTTTTCAGCATTTACATCAGCTGTAGACTGAGTTTGCTGCCAGACTTGGGTACATGAGTTTTTTGTCTCAAAGGGCTTTGGGAGAGAAGGGTCGGTTCTCACTAAAGTTCAAATATGTGTAGGGCTATGAACTAAGACTCACACTGTATGACCCACAAGGTGGAGGGAGCTCAAGAAGTCCAGTTGGGTGGAGATCACTGGGAGCTCAGAGTTCAGCTCAGAGGAAGGGAAGGCAGACCCCTGCCTGCTCTTAAGTGGAATTACTGTCTCGGGCAGAAAGCTTCCCGTTGGTGGAAGTGTTCAAGATGGTTCTGGAGCATTGCTCGACAAAGATGTTGGTAGGAAGTTCAGCGTCAGAAAGGATTTGAACTGGAAGCTGGCTCTTGAGGTCTAGTCCCACTGACATCTGGGATTGTTTCTGGTTTTGTTCCTGGTACCTCCTGCCACTCTTTTATCCCTCTAAACCCACTGTATAAATGCTGCCTCGGTACTCAGCATCCTTTACTGTTTGGTCATTGTCCCCATCTTACCTTTAGGCTGGGCACCTAAGTTACCAATTGTTGGATAAAAATGTACTGGTCAGCCAGTATAGTGGTACACACCTATGGCACTCCAGAAGTAGAGGCAGGAAGATCTCAGGTTCAAGGCCAGTCTGGTCTATAGACAAATTTGAGGCTAGCCAGGGCTATATAGAGCAAGCTTCTGTCTCAAAAACAACCAAAGGCCATGAATCCCATGAATCCCAGCACGCAAGAGGCAGAGACAGGTGGGTCTCTGAATTTGAGGCCAACCTGGTCTTTGTAGAGAGATCCAGGACAGCAAGGGATACATAAAAGACCCTGTCTCAAGTACAACAGAACCTTACTGATCTCTGATACTCCCAGCCTGCCTGCTGCTCTTCCTATCAAGATAATTTCATCCCTCACCTGTCGTAGGAACACCTTGTCTTGCTCTTCAGGGCTCTTGTCGAACAGAATAGAGAGGACAGGAGCTAAGAGTTCAGATGAAACAGGCATGGGAAAGTAGCTTTGTCTTGGAATAATGTGGAAGAAAAAAAAAAGAAAAATTTGTTTTTATGCATGTGGGTGTTTTGCCTACATGTATGTCTGTCCACTACTTTGTGTGCAGTGCCCATACACACCAGAAGAGGGCGTAAGATCCTCTGGGGTTGCACTTATAGGTGAATGTGAACCATCATCTGTAATAGCCAGTTCTCATAACCACTGAGCCTTCTCTCCAGCCCCTAAAACTGGAATTCTTTTCTGTAATTATTAGTATTTGAGTTATGGGGGCCCCACATATGTACAGCTCACATGTCTCATAATTTTCATAGAATCACACATGGGGCCAGAGTGTGGGTGCCTCATTAAACAGCACCCTAACCCTGAAGATACTGCAGCTATGGTCCTGAGGCTGTGGGATGCTGCAGAAAGACAGAAGTGTCAGCCCATTCCTTTGCCTCATGCTGTATATTTTTCTTGATGTATTGTTGTTAAAGACATGGTGCCAGGCCGGGCGGTGGTGGCGCACGCCTTTAATCCCAGCACTTGGGAGGCAGAGGCAGGTGGATTTCTGAGTTTGAGGCCAGCCTGGTCTACAGAGAGAGTTCCAGGACAGCCAGGGCTACACAGAGAAACCCTGTCTTGAAAAACAAAAACAAACAACAAAAAAAAGAGGTATCACATAACCCGGGTTGGTTTTGATTGATACTGGCCTTGAACCCCTGATCCTGAATGTTGAGATTATAGGCTTGTGTCACCATGTTAGGCCTCTTAGAGCCTCTTTCTAACCTGGGACAGCAAGTTACAAATGTCCTAGGTGTTAAAATCCGGTTATTGGTCTTGACAGATCTTTATGTGGCCTGGGAAGATGTGTTTGTCTGAAGTCACAGAGCTGTTTAGGAACGGCTGGGACTCTGTCTCTGCCTGGCCCAGGGCTTCCTCTAGAATCCAGTGATGCCTTAAAATGAACTGGAGAGCTACAGGGATATAAATAGGCCCATGACAAGAGGGGTGCAAGTGCTGGGAGCCCTGGCACCCTACACTCTGGGAAGGATCCAGATAAGGAGGTCAAGGCTGCCATTGCAGCTCCACGGGGAAAGGAGCCAGGTGCAGGAAGACATCCAATGGAAAGTTGGAAGCCAGCTCTGCCATGGTGTCGTGGGATGGAGTCTGGATGGAGATCCAGAAGCCCGGGTCACCTCCCAGCTATCCCTTGCCAGCCATGTGATTTTTGCATAAGTCTTTCAGCACCCTGCAAACCCTCTCTCTTCGAAAGGACACTTTTTTTTTTTTTTTTTTTTTTTGAGACAGGGCTTCTCTGTATAGCCCTGGCTGTCCTGGAACTCACTCTGTAGACCAGGCTGGCCTCGAACTCAGAAATCCACCTGCCTCTGCCTCCCCAGTGCTGGGATTAAAGGTGTTCGCCACCACCGCCCGGCCAAAAGGACACTTCTATAGCGCTGTGCACAAGAGCAAATTAAGCGGTATGTAAGCATTTTCTGAGAGCGCTGCCTGCTCCCAGCACAATCCTAGGAAGGCTCCAGCCTTTAACACAAGGATTAAATAGCAGGAATTACGTTTCTAAGATGAAGTACTGGCGGAACAGTTGGGCAGCAGGCCAACAGAAGAGGAAAGCGGCTACAGCTTTCTCCGGGTCCCTGCCTCTGACAACCTCTCTTAGGTTTGTCTTTAGGTTTAGCTGTGCTGGGGATTGAACTCAGAGCCCTGAACACAATAGGCAGGCACTAGATCTTGGGTCACACCACAAGCTCTTCTCTTGGGTTTAAGAATGCCATAGTAAAATTGGGCATTGGTGGTACACAACTTTAATCCCAGCACTGAGGAGGTAGAGGCAGGGGGCTCTCTGAGTTCAAGGCCAGCCTGATCTACAGAGTGGGTTCCAGGACAGCCAGAGCTACACAGAGAAACTCTGTGGGGGATTGGAGGGAGAATGTTCTTATAGTCTGAGCTCTTGGGAGAATTGCTTGACTCTAGGAGTTTGAGGTTAGCCTGAACAACACAGTAAGACCCTATCTCAAAATTGCCAAGTGTGTTGGGGTTAGAGAGATGGCTCAGCAATTAAGAGCAGCACTGGCTGTTCTTCCAGAGGTCCTGAGTTCAATTCCCAGCAACCACATGGTGGCTCACAACCATCTGAATGGGATCCAATGTCTTCTTCTGGTGTGTCTGAAGACAGCTACAGTGTACTCACATACATAAAATAAATAAATATCTTTTTAAAAAGGAATCAAAAAGGAAAGAAGAAAAAAAGAAAAAAGAAAAAAAAAACTGCAGTCAGGTGTGATGGTGCATGCCCATAAGTATACCACTTTGGATGCTGAGGTAGGATTGTAGAAAGCTTTCGGCCAGCCTGGACTATATAGTGAATACCAGCTCAGTCAGGCCTGCATAATAACACGGCCTCTTTCCCCAAAACAACAGATGAAACCAACCAATAGTCAAGTCAACCCAAGCCTGTTACTGAATTGTTTCTTCAGAGTAATGAAGCACTTACAGACCTGTAGAGATGGCTCAGTGATTTCAGAGCACTGGCTGCTCTTCCAGAGGTCATGGGTTTAATTCCTAGCACCCGTGTGGAATCTTACAATATCTGTAACTCCAGTTGCAGGAGATCTGACGCCCTCTTCTGGTGTCCATGGGCACTGCACACAAAGTGGTGTTCAGACACACACAGGCAAAACACCCACAAGAACAAATACAATCTCAAGATAAATATAAATAATAATAGAGATGCGCTTGCAATTAAATTCACTCGATTCTCCTTCCTTCCTTCCTTTCTTTCTTTCTTTTTTTGTAAGGTTTTTCGAGACAGGGTTTCTCTGTGTAGCCCTGGCTGTCCTGGAACTCACTCTGTAGACCAGGCTGGCCTCCAACTCAGAAATTCGCCTGCCTCTGCCTCCCAAGTGCTGGGATTAAAGGCGTGCGCCACCACTGCCCGGCTTTTCTTTTTCTCTCTCTCTTTTTCTCTCTCTCTCTCTCTCTCTCTCTCTCTCTCTCTCTCTCTCTCTCTCTCTCTCTCTCTCCCTCTCAACGGAATACCCCGGGGCCATGCCTTTAGTCCCAGTATTCAGAAGGTAGAGGCAAGCCGGGCGGTGGTGGCACACGCCTTTAATTCCAGCACTTGGGAGGCAGAGGCAGGTGGATTTCTAAGTTCGAGAGTTCAAGGCCAGCCTGGTCTACAGAGTGAGTTCCAGGATAGCCAGGGCTACACAGAGAAACCCTGTCTCGAAAAACCAAACCAAAAAAAAAAAAAAAAGAAGGTAGTGGCAGGCAGATCTCTGTAAGTTACCCAGAGGAACTCTGTCCTGGGGTTTGCGGGTGAGGAATGCTTTTCTTTTGGGTTTTTTTTTTTTTTTAAAAAAAAAAAAAAAAACAAGAAACAGGTCTGGAAAGTGATTAGGCCAGGGTCTTTCAGGCCAGTCTTTCCTTGAGAAAATGTATTATTTCCTTGAAGAACATTGAGAGAGAGAGAGACCTCAGAAATCTCTCTGGTAGAACTCTCCGGCTGCGGTCTCCTTAGGCTTCTAGCCTGTGTGTACTATCTTCCTGAGGTTCACAGAAGTCTAGATGTTGCTTCCAGGTTAGACCTTGCTCAAGGATCTTTGCTGAGAGCAGTCTAAACCACCCTCATACTGAATTGTAATTATCAGCATACTGTCTGTCCCTAGCCAGACTGTTGGTTGTGTGAAGACAAGGACCATACCTGTCGTATCACCAACATAAATCTAGTGTCCAGTTCAGTGCTTGGAACATAGTAGGTTTTCAGTAAATATTTATCGGATGACTAAGAAGGAAGAGTTGGTCAGAAAAGGAGTCCTAAAAGAAAAGACTGAGTTATCAAAACTCACAACCAGAGCTGGATATGTTGGTAGAGGCCAGAACCCAGCTACTGGATAGGCTCAGATTCCAAGCTCAGGGCCTCCCTGGGCTAGAGTGAGTTCAAGGCTATCTCAGGCAACTTTAGGGAGAATCTTTTTCAAATTTTTAGAGTGAGAAGAGGGCTAGGGGTTTGGTTCCGTGGTAAAGTGTTGCCTAGCACTGAGAGACCCCAGGTTCAATCCCCAGCAATACAAACAACCCACTCTCAGAACTACTTGAAAGGGTGCGATGCCAGCCCTTCTAAACCCTTGGCCTTGCTGACCCGGGAGGCTTCTGCATAGTCTCAGCCTTACAGGGAGGCGGAAGTGACTGTGTGCTGCTAGAAACCGTCAAAGTGGAGACATTCAGAAGACAGACAACTTGGCTAGAAGGGAATGAAGGTGATGGGAAGCCGAAGAGATTGGAATCTGGCGCTGAATTTGCATTCGATGCTGAGGCTGGAAGGTCAGAGAAGGCCTGGGGCACAAAAGAGGAAGCAGCAAAAGTGGGGGGTGTTCTTCCTTCTGACCCCCTCTATTAGGTGGAGAACCTCGGAGGAGAGGCCTCTGGCTTCTGCTCTGTAGCGCTACATTTGAGTACCATAAGGCGAATCCTACCACGCAGATCCTGGAAGCGGCTGAAACCGCCCGATGAGTGGGGATAGCAGGGCAAAGATCGTGGGGACTTCGTCCACGTCCCGGAGGATACTTTTTTTTTTGCTAGTGGTGTTAAGCCAGATCTAACCACTAGGGGGCAATAAAAACAACCCTTAAGGTCAGTATCCCTCCAAGACGCCACCTCCTCTCACCTGAGGCCAAGATGGGCGGTGCCTCACCTGGCTTTCACCTAGCGCTGTGTTAACCACTTCCTGCCTAGTCTGAAGTATCTCCCCGAGGGAGAGTCATATTCTTAATGGAACTGGGGGCTAATTTTGATCGGAGGGAAGGTGGGTCCAGCCAGGGGGTGGGGGTGAAGTCATGGTTTCCAGAACTAAGACCCTTGTCCTTATCTTAGCTGGAGCCCAGAGATGCTAAAGTTCTCTGCTTCAGACGAGTAGGTCTCTTTTCTAAACAGTGAAACCCCTGCAGGTCACAAGAGCCAAGTGGGGTGGTCCCCGCGCTGGAACCCCTGGCTTTCTTTAGTGGAGACCGTTCGAGTAGCTTCAAAATCCAGACTTCTGCCTCTCTGCAGCCATTTATCTGTCAAGGGGCTTCAGCAAGAGGGAGGGAGGGAGGGAAGTAGCCTACCCGTGAGGGGAAGACGATAGGGGATGGGAGCGGGAGGTAGGCAGTGAAGCCAGGGTTCGAGCGCGGACCGCTTTCGGCAGCTTAGCCTGGAGTTCCTCCTGTTACTGGCAGCCTTTCAGGGCTCAGATCCGCCGAAGTTCCGGGATTGCGTTCCGGGCCTTAAGGTGTTAAACTGTGGGAGTAGGGTCCGGAGTTCCTGCCTTCCCTCCTTCGCGAATCATGTGTCACCACCCCCAAGTCCACCAGACTGGCACGCTAGGAGTTAAGTCTGCCCGCAATCTGCAAGACTGGAGCCGGAGAAGGAGGGGGGAGACGGGGGGGGAGGGGGAGAGCAAGGAGCTGGGGGGGGGAAGCAGACTGCAGGGAGACAGCGCCTGGAACCCCCTCCCCGGGGACCTGGCCCTGGGCCCCCAGCCCCAAAAGGGGCCCTGCCCTCCCCGGGGTCGCGCTCTCTCCCCCCGCCCTGCCCCCGCCCTCCAGCTTTGTGTCCCCAGGAGGGTGGGCTGCAGGATTTCCAGCCAAGCCTTGGCTGCCTGCTCAGTTTTTCCAAACCCTCCAGTCGGAGAAGGCGGGAGCCTTGTCAGGATAAGAGTCCCTCCCCCTCTGCCCCTGCCAGCCCCCTAGTCCAGCTTGGAGTTTCCTGTCCCCGCCGCTTTCCAAACTCCTTTCCCTTTCCGACCCTGGCCCCAGCGCCCCCTAGCCCCACCTCCCTTGGTTCCCAAGTTCCAAGTTCAAGTTGGAGGGGACCAGGTGGACTCCACAATCTTAGCGAGGCGCTGGTAAAGCCTCGCTCTGCGGGCCGACCCAGGGACCTGCGGGGCGCCGGCCTGACTCCCGGCCTGGGCCCGCCCCATCCCAGGACTCTGGCCACCAGGGAAGGTGGCTCTTGGGGTCTCCCGCTCCCGGAAGGAGGCGGTGCCGGGGACGTCGGCACAGCTGGGCGGTAAGGTCGGTTCGGCAGATGCCAGGCCCTAAGGCATACTTCGAGGAGGGGCAGTGTTCCCAGCGCTGGCACGGCTCTGTCCAGAGTCTATTATATAATAATCACCATCTATCAGGAAGCCAGGCTGCTGGAGAGAGTGGGTAAGCCAAGAGGCCCGGATCGGCGCCTCATCCAGGGCCCAGAAAGGTGTCTCCATCAAGACAGGCGCAGTGTGGGGCAAAGCCCAGTGGTCGGATGATGATGGTGGTGGCGATGGGAGGGGGATTCCAGGGGCTAGTGGCTAGTGAGGGACTCTGGGCAATCTGACTGCGGCCTCAAAAACCCCACCCTCAGAACTCTGACGGGCAGAGCCCCGAGCCAATGATTGAAGTTACTCTGGGGCTTGAGGTTAACCCTTTCTTGGGTCCTTAGTTGCTTTAGACTATAGCGTCCCTTCCACATAACGTCCCACGACCGGCGTCCACCTACTCGGGCTAGTGCACGCTGGAGAGGAGTGCCAGCATTATTTGTGCGTTTGGATCACTCCAGAAACAGGAAGACGGCTCATCTCAGAAAACACCTCTCCCCACTGTCCAAAAGTAAATTTTATTACTAAATGCGGTTGTGGCTACAGCTTCCAGAAACGGGTTCGAGCAGCGCTGTCACAGGGACGTCTCGTCAGGAACAGGCACCTTCATACACCCATGCCGCACTTTTACCGGTAAAAGCTGACAGGGACACTCGCTGGCACACCTGTGACATCCCTCGTGATGCGGACACACAGAAACACGACATCTCTCCCTAGTTGGCCAGTAGAGGGAGCCGCTCGATTCCAGCAAAGGGCCACCCGCTTTCCTTCCCTGCTCTCTGGCTCCAGGGTTCCACCCACAACAGCCCAAAGCTCGGCTCTGCATCCAGACCTGGAACCTACACTGAGGGAATGAGTCACAGCCACACCCAGGGGAGCGCTCCACAAGGCTGCTTCACGGGACATACCAAACACTCTTGCGTTTTATTGTGTACTACATTAGAGACCCCTGCCACCAGCCACTGCCACTAGACTTTTGGTTGTGAGCCTAGCCATCTCTCCAGCCTGCTGTCACCACTATAAATACTGATTTCTGGACCTAGTATGAAACAGGGCTTATGCCAAGAAGAATTAATGGTACATGCCTTTAATCCTAGCATTCAGGCGGCGGAGGCAAGTGCATTCCTGTGAGTTCGAGTCCAGCCTGTTCTACATAGAGAATTCCAGACTAGCCAGGGGCATATAGTGAGAACCTGTCACAATGAAACCCAAGTGTCTTGTCATTTGTGATGGCTGTCACGTGGAAGGCTGATCCACATAGTAACTTTGAGAGTCACTTTGTTTGTTGGTCCACTGCCTGTGGTCAGCAGTATACCCTAGGGACCCTAAAGAGAGAAGAAAACTAAACCCAGATTTATGGTCCTACTCTCCAAAGTATGGGGATCACAGACATCAGCTTCTCTGGGCTTAAGTTTCTTTTCCTTTAAATGAAGATAAGCCTATTTCATAGAATTGGGGTGACTAAACCCTTAACCTAGCACAGTGCTTGATACAAGAGTTAGTACACACTTGGGGATTGTGTGTTGAGTGTGTTAAAATGATGATGAGGGGCTGGAGGAGTGGCTCACAGTAAGGAGCGCTTGCTGCTCTTGAAGAGGGCCGAGGCTCAGTCCTAGAACCCACATGACAGCTCACAACTGTGGACACCAGGCACACATATGGGTGCATACAAACACATAGGAACACACACACACAAACACACATACATATAAAACAAAAAATAGTTCTATTAAAAAAAAAACATAGTCCCTGAGCATAGTGGTCCATTCCTTTAATCTCAGCACTTGGGAGGCAGAGGCGGGTAGATCTGTGCATTCAAAGCCTGGTCTACAGAGTGAGTTCCAGGACAGCCAGGGCTACAGAGATCCTATCTACAAACAAACAAACAAACAAACAAAAGTCAACCCTAAAACATGGACATTTGTAATTACTCATGAAAGTGCTGTGTAAGTCATGTTATCATACACACAAGTTATAGAGTCATGTTCTAACTTCAGAGCTCGAGTTTATTTTTTTATCTTATTATTTATTTTATTATTTTAGACAGAAGCTCTTAGTTGCCCGATTTGAGCTCAGGCTCCATATGTAGCTGAAGATGATCTTGAACCCCTGATCCTCTAGCCTGTACTTCCTGTCACACTGAGGTCTTCTTCATTCAGTGCTTATGCCCATGCCCCCCATCTGGACCTCCCAGGTCTTGCCCAGTGCCCAGCTCCTGGACTCATCCACTCATTCAGTCAACATTCCCTGAAGCCCTACTGTGAAACCTGGCCAACACTAGAATCATTCCTGCAAGGAACACAGAGAGACTGGAAGCACTGGTTGATTTCATTCTAGGTGAAGGGGCACTGGGATAGAAAAGTGTCCTGGGATAAGAAGACTTGAATTCTAGTCCTAGGTTCACAATTCTAGTTGTGCAACTCAGTAATTCCTTAAGTCACACAAGCCTCACTTTTCTCATTTATGTAATGGGGCTATAACTCTTCCTTGTAAGTCGGTGGTAACCATAGAGATAATATATGCGATGCTTTTAAAAACTGCTTAGAATTTTTTTTTTCTTCCATGGGTCTGACATCCTATAGGATGGTGTTTGTGTGTGAGCTGTGAATGTGTGTGTGAGGTGAGGGAGAGTTTGAGAAGACAAAGGTCTCACTTCCTCAAACATTTTCTTAGCATCCAATTTGCACTGTTGAAGGTTTAATTGAAAAAAAAAAATCAGTCTATGTCCTCAGTGGGAGGGGGGAATGCTCTTGGTGCAGAATGGATGTAGGTGGGTACAATAAAGAGGGGGAACGAGAAGTGTGTGGTGTGTGTGTGTGTGTCCAGGCAACTCCCACTCTTTCCAATCCGTGCAGATAGCACGGTAGGTTTGTCAGATCTCTCCCTAGCTTACGAGGCTGTGGGTGCTACTCCTCCCTAGTCCTTAGGAAAGGGGGAGGGTGGCTCGAAGTACCCTTCCCCGCCCAGGGCCAACTGTCTCCTGCTAGCCGGTCGGGCGCCTTACCGAGTCAGACCACTGGGAGGCTGGGGGAGCCGGGTTGGGCGAGGAGTCGGGCGAGATGGGGGAGCTCTTATTTTGACAGGGGCCTCTCCCGGCTCTGGTATGAAGGCAGAAGGAGGCAGCCAGAGAGCCCCGATGCTTATTCAGGCTGGGGAGAGGAGCCGAGTGGAGGGGCGAGCGAGGCTCCGGCAGCGCAGGGGATCCCGGGGAGGCGGCGGCGCGCGGCGGAGCCAGTGGCCGGACATGCCCCGGATCCGGGGCCGCTGCAGCACCGCCGCCGCCCGGAGCCAGCCGGCCGGACGCCCGCACGCCTGGGTCCCCTGGCGCCGCGCCGCCCGGGGGCTGCGATCTGGACCCTCGGCATCCGACCAACAATAAGCGCCTAGACAGCCCCCTCCCCGCCCCGCGCCCGCCGTCCCCGCGGGCCTCGGGGAAAGTGAAAGGAGGAGGCGAAGGAAGGAAGGAAGGAAGGAAGGGAGGAGGAGGAGGAGCAGGAGCGGCAGCAGCCGGAGCCGGGAGGTTTGGGCCGAGACCCCAGCCCGGAGCCCCGGCACGGCGGTGCGCTAGCTCTCCCGCTGCTGCCGGCGCCCAGGACCATGCTCCGCGGTTGGGAGGCAGGAACCCAGGCAACCAGCGCCTCCCGGATACCTGCTCGCGGGCCGGGCTGGTATTAAGATCAAGGCGTCCAGGATCAAAAAGACCACCGCCTGCCCGCCTTCTCCGCGTCTCCACCGTCCTGCTGCGGGAGGATTCCAGTCCACCCAACGACCCTGACCTGGTTATGGCGTCTAGCTCCGGCCTGGCGTGAGGACCCCCGACCGGTGCGAGGTGAGGGTTGGTTTGGGGTACAGGGCTAAAGTCATGCCAGGCCAGCTGGAGCGCGCCAAGCGAGATCCAGTTTAAATTGGGGAGGGGAAGCGCAGTCTGATTGTCTCTTGCGTTCTAGCTCGCACCCCAGGCTGTTTAGGAAGCGGGGGGACTCCTCTAGGGTCATCAGAGGCTATTCCTAGGTCCTCAACCAAGCTGGCACTCTCGGAGCACTGCGAGAAGGGCTTAGTGGCAGCCGGGAGACCCTACCACCTTAGCGCAGAGAACAAGGCCGGCCTTGGGCCAGCTGGAGCAGGGAACTCTGCCCTGGGGGCTTCTGGGAGATGTAGTCCCCTTCTCAGACTCACTAACTCTTAGGTCCTAGCACCCTTACACTCCTCCCCTGTTCGTGGAGCCTCCTGGGGGAGGAGGGTTGGGACAAGAGTGAGAGGTTGGGTCCTCTGCCCCCAGGCACTGCCTTTGAGCCAGAGGAGCCTCCCCTGCCAAGGATCCTGAGTGATGTGGGCTTGGCTGGGGGTGGGGCAGTCACACAGTTCCTTGGAGGTTTCTCTGCCAAGGAAAGGTGGCTCCTGTCTTGATCCAAAGGAGCCCCTGGGAGGGACATATGAAGAAGAGAAGTAAGACTCAGGCCTTCTGCATAGCCGGACTGTGGTCCTACTCCAAGGGCTACTGGAATTTGGTTTCAGAGGATACATAGGTCCAGCGTCCTTCCCCCTCACCCCCCTCTTCCCTCAAAGTCTTGGAGTCAGGAGTGTCTCTCTGGAGCAATGAAGCAAGGATTAGCTTCTGTCTGTCTGTCCAGCTTCCTTCCTTCCGGGTTTTTCTGACACCACCTTCCTCCCTCCTCCTTCTGTTCTGTCTTCTGCTTGGTGTGTGTGGTGTGTGTGTGTGTGTGAGTGTGTGTGAGTGTGTTTGTGTTTTCATGTCTTGTCTGGGGAAACCTCTGCTTTAGGAGAGTGTCTTTTCTAAGAGAAGAAGACTTGGTGTTTGCCTGAGCTCTGGAAAAGGTGTCTGGGAGGGTCTGCGGCCCCCTTGATCTTTGCTCCACCTCTTTCCCTCCCACGGAACTGCTTGGTGTTCTGTTTTCCCTGGGAATGTTGTCTGTATCATAGCTGCTACACCACCACCTATGCCAATACCTACACTTCCTTCCCTCCACCCCCCAGCCTCTCCAGGGGTCAGTGTCTTCCTGAGGACATTTCCCCTGCTATTCCCCAGCATGGACTTGGGGTTGCCTTCTCTGGCCAAGATCTGTGATCTCATGGCTCTAAGGGAAGTGTATGTGTGCTCAAAGCTCTCAGGCCCCACAGTTGGGAACCTCAGGATAGGGTGAGAACGGTAGAGGAAGGTAAGAAACAGGAAGGGAAGCAGAACTCTGGTACGAGGAAGGAAAACACTTTCAAGTGAGCACCTATCTGGCCTCAAAGGACCAGGGTTCTGGCTGCATGCGTCCCTGAGAGAGTTTCTTTTCTAAACCATATCACCCATTCTTGGGGTGGAGGGGGGTTCATGAAGGGAGAAGTGAAGACCCAAGAAGGGCTGGTGGTTCACAGAAATCTGGGGTTAAAGCATCCGTGCTAATTGGACCTTAGTGATCTTTCACGTTCAAAGTACACAGAGCACTCACGACTCTGGTTAGCAAGTTCCTGGTACCTGGATTCAGCAGAAGCCTTAGGCCGCTGGGTTCAGCTTCAGCAACCAAAGAGGCCAGTAGCCTGCTGGACAGAGACCTAATGGGTGGCAGAGTGACAGTGTCCACTCGGCAAGAGTCAGAACACCTGGTACCTGCTTTAGATGAAAGGAAGTGTTACAAAGTGGGGGTGGCTGCTTTGGTGGGGGGGGAAGCAGCTAGGACCGTGCTCCACAGAGTCCTGGAGTCAGGTCGGGGTACAGCACCACCACCACCACACTAGAGTTGTAGGCACCAGAAACTCTGGTATAAGTAGGGGGAGTCAGCAGTCAACCCTGCAGCCTCTCTCCTCCAGGGAACCTTAGATAAGTTGCTGAGGGCACCCTCACCCTGCCTCTGGTGTTGCCTCAGGCTGAGGTTTTGTCCCAGAGCCCTGGGGCAGCTCTAGGGAGCCAGAGTGTCTGTGTCCAGTCTTCCCAGGATCAAAGGAAGCCCGGTAGGGGGTGGGGGTGGGGACTGATGCCGTGTTTACTTTCCCTGAGCTTCTCCATTGCTGATAGTGAGGTACCTGAAGGGCCCAGGCACCCAAGGATGACAGGGAAATGGCATCCCTTGCTTCCTTGTACTGAGGCCCTGGGCACTGCCCGGGTACTGACCTGGTGGGGGGAGGGGATAGAGGGGGATGGCACCGTGGGAAAGTGGGCAGACGTGGGAGCAAAGCGGTACAGGCTGGGTGCCCCAGGCAGGGAGCCTTTGCCAGGCCCGCTCTCCCTGGGGTGGGGCTGGCTGTTCCAGGGACTGGCTCAACCTGTTGAACGCCTGGCTGCCGTAGCTTGGCATCTGTGCCCCTGCTTGCCAGCCCCAACAGCTGCCCACCCATAGCCACACTGTCTATACTGCCCTCAGGGATCTGAGGAAAGAGGCTCAGATTAGTCCAGGGAGCTTAGTAGGGACTCCTTCCAGGACTGGGCATCTCTTCCAGGGATTGCTAAATTTTCCCAAGTC
The DNA here is from genome assembly GCF_004785775.1 of Grammomys surdaster. NCBI lineage: Eukaryota > Metazoa > Chordata > Mammalia > Rodentia > Muridae > Grammomys > Grammomys surdaster. The sequence continues at coordinate 6,159,816 of NW_021605583.1, read as the reverse complement.
TGGACCTCTGAGTTCCCCAGCTGGGGCTGGAGGGCTGGGTGGCCAGGACCAGGAGCTGAGGGGGATCGGTGGAGATGGCCATAGCCATGAAGAGCTACTTGAGGCATGTCACTTGGATGGGTGGCCCTGAAGGCAGCCTGGAGTTACAGCCTGGAATTTCCTGCCGGTGCCAGGGCCAGGCCTCCAAAGCCCCACCCCCAGCCTGGCCTGACCTCCCCTCCCTCCGTCCCTCCCTCCCTCCCTCCCTCCTTCCCCTCCCTCCCTCCCTCTGTCTACTTTCCCTGGAGGTTGGAGGAGGGGCAGTGAGAACATTCTGGCTACCAGGGAAAGGTGACTTCCTGGGTGTGGGGGGTACTCATGGAAAACTGAGGTGATTGCTCATGAAGACTTCTAGGGGAGATGTTCCCTTAGCCAGTCCTGAATGTGGGGACATTTGTCCTTCATTGTCTCTCGACTCTTACTACATAGGGAAACAGAGCCAAGGGGCTCTTCTGGAGAAAAGGGATATACTCTCCTTGGTCTATGTGTAGGTAAGGGGTGTGGTGGCTTCTAACTTTCAGTCTTGAAAGGGCTCCCTTTGCCTCCCAACTTCTCCTGTCAGTGGCAGAGCCACTGGAGGCCTTTCCTGCGCCCTGCGTCCAGCAGGGAGGGCCCTCCCTTCTTGGTTCTAGGCCAGCTGCTGGTCCTAACTTGGTAGCCCTTTCCAGGTCCCCTTCTTCACTGGCTAAACCTCCTCTCCTCTGTCTGGCCCTTTTCTCCTCCTTGTCCTGGTAGCTCCAAATTGGTCTCTGTCCCCCACCCCCACCCCCACGCCCCGCTTCAGGAATGGCCCTGAATCCAGCATTTCCAGCATTTCGAAACCAGGATTGTTTTGAAATCCTGAGTGCTTCCCCGCCGCCCCCTCTGACACCCCTCCCCACTTACGGCGGCTCGCTATCCTCAAGTCTGACTTTTCACTGGGCTGCACTTTGAGGTACTCCCTCTGAGATTGTGTGCTTGCTTGCACAGGGATACAAACTGCACTACTCTGTACGCAGTGGCTCTGCCTGTGTCCCTTAGTGGAGTGGGTGTGTCTGTGTTAGTATTCTGTGTGACTGGCTGATGGCTGGCTGTTTCCTGAGCCGTTCTTTGATTGCCTCTGAATTTGCCCCTCTCACGGGTCTGAAGGAAAGTTTGGGCTATTTTAGGAGGTACCTTGAAAGTGCATCTGCTTGTCTGTCACTTGTGTGTGTCTGGGGGTTCTTTCTGAGGAGTGCACTGGAGGTGTGTCTCTGATGTGTGCTTACCGCTTCGCTTCTGTTCCGACTCCTCCTCCACCCTGGGAACGTGTCTGGGGGAGGGGGGCGGTGTAGTCACAGGTCTGCAGCTCCCTGGGACGTGGAGTCCTCTGCCCTTTGATAGGGCGGCTTCCTGGAGTGAGGCCCAAACTTCTGGCAGCTCTGATGCCTTGGAGAGTGGTGGGGTTGGGGAGACGCCTGGATAAGCTGTTGCCAGGGCCTGGTCCTCTCTTTCTCTGGCCTTGTATGCTCAGTGGTACCAGGCAACCCTGTGTCCTGAGGGTGTAGTGATGGCTGATAGAGGGAGCCTAGGGACTAAAGGGACACTTCTGCAGTCACCCTCATTGGAGGCGAGGAACAGTCAGTTACAATTTACCTTGGAGTGTGGTGGTTTCAGGTTCAGAAAACTTGACTTCTCCACTAACAAGTTAGTTGCTTAACCAAACAAGCTCAAAATCTAAGCCCAAGCAAAAGGCAGAGGGGCCTGGAGTGCAGGCATTTGGGGTGGACCATTGCAGCCTTGGTCCAGGGAAGTCTTACTGATGTCTTTCTCATTTCCTTCCTGTGCCAGTGAGGTTCTGCATGGGGTTGAGGGGGCAGCTATGAATGTTTTGGTTTTTGTTTCTTCTAGCTAAAGCCTGATAGTATACTGGTAGTATGTTTATGGTGGTTGGCGATATTCACTCACTGGGATGCTCTGATTCCTTGCTAGGACTCAGTTTCCTATCTTGGGATCTTAGGCAGTAACTGAATACTTTTCTGCACATTACAGGCAAAGATCAGTGAGGAGACAGTGGGTGTTTCTGTGAATGAGGGGCCTGAGAAGACCTCTTTCCCGGGAGGTGGGCATAGGCTAGGTTTCTTTCCCTGAAGTGTCCTTTGGTCCCCAGTACAGTGGGAGGAAGGCAGTAGTAGAGACCCATATTGATACAGCCCTCAGTGACCCAGCAGGAGGACGGCCTTGGCAAGGCATTTTCACTTTGTTTCTCAATCTCTGTCTCTGAGACATGCACACGGGCACGTCACTGCAGACACCTCTGGGAGTTGAGTCTAGAAAAGTCACCTAGATGGTGGTAGGGCAGGGCGGTAAAGATAGGAAGACAACATGTTGGTGGGCACACGGTGCTTGGTGCTTGCTGTCTCCTTCCTGTCTTTGGAAGCTGGGTGCAGTCAGGGTCCCCTTCTAACAACCCTATCTTGAGCCAAGAGCGACACAGGCTGCAGAGGGTTAAGCCTGGTTGGCAGGGACACCCCCCCCCCCCAGTGCAGCAAGAAGAGGGAGGAGGGGTGGTTAGCAGCTTGCTCTAGTTGGCGTCTCTCCCAGAATTCTTCGGAAAAGAACTCCCCTTTGACCCCCAGTACAAACTGAGCCCAGCCACCAGCCTCCCTCCCTCCTGCTGTGGGAGCTTCACCCAGGGCTACTAAACTGCTAAACCTTCCTCGCCCCAGGCCCTGGGACTCAGACCAGGTGCCCAGGATTCTTTTGTCTTTAGGAGACCAGGGTTAGAGCCAAGGAAACTACATAGATACATAGGATCTTAACCCCTTACCCCTGCCACAAGTTAACTTGGGGGATGACTGGTTCTGGAGGCTGGGTTGTTGGGCTTTAGCCACCCCTCCCCCCAGGTCCTCAGGCCAGGTCGTGGGAGTCCTTCACCCTCCCTCTCTCTGTGGGGCCAAGCTCTCAGGGAACTAAGTCTGAGGTCTTCCAGTGCCTTCTTCTTCCTGCTTCCAGGACAGGGAGGGGGAGTGGTGTGGTGGGCAGCTGGGTCAGGCCTGGCTCCTGGCCAGTCCACAGAAGTCCGTGGGGGGGGGGGTTGTCTGAGTAACTCTGAGACTTCCTGGAGCTGTAGGTTGTCTGTAAATTGTACATGATGGTGGCTGGGGAGGGGGCTGGGGTTGGGGTTCTGGGAGGATCAGGGGCTTAGACTGCCGGCCAGGGACTTTTAGCTGTAACCATTTCTCCACAGGGAGCCCCCATCCCAGACCACACCCCTGAGCCTGAACCTGACACATTCCTCAGAGGTGAGCGGGTCCATGTGTTTTGAGCTGCTTTTTTGGCCTTCCCATCCTGTCTGCAGTGGCCGCATCATCCTGGCTTAGTCTCCTGCTTGGCTCTTTCTGTCAGCTCCCTCCTCCTGGCTTTCTGCCCCTACTTGCATTCTCCTCTGTCTCTGGGTGGGGAATACTGCTGGTGTGTGTGTGTGTGTGTGTGTGTGTGTGTGTGTACACGCGCGCATGTCCCAGACAGGGAAGGGTTAAAGGTGGGTGCCACCGAAAGTTCTAGGCCTACTCTAAGCCTCTTCTCCTGATGGGAGGCGGGAGACTCAGAACTGTGTCCACCTGGAGGGCAAGGTAGATTTTATGGCTGTCCTAATTTCTTGTCCTCCCTCTTTGGCTTTGGCTTCTAGAGGTTGAGTCAAATCCAGGGTGCCCACTGGCCGGTCCACTGGCCACCAGCCACCACCGTAAGTTTGGCTTCTGCTGCCCTGGTTCCACAGGCGTGTGCACACACACACACACACACACACACACACACACACGCATGCACATAGCTTCCCTCCTCCCTCTCTCCTTACTTAGCAACAGTTCTACATTCACAACAAACACTCGTGTAGGCTCCTGTCTGACTAGGGAAAGCCTGAGGAAGGGAAGTGGGGAAGGGGGGAGGTGCTTCTTTTTCCTGGACAGCCCTCTGGAGGGAGAACTTCTAGCTCTTTCACCTAATCCCCCCCTACCCCCTTACCCCCAACTTTCCCTGCTAGAGGCCACTATCTTCCCAGAGGAAGCTGTCCTGCTTCTAACTTGAGCCGTGGAAAAAAATGGGAAGAGGAGAGAAGGGACAGGTGGGGGGGTCAGACTCCTGCCTTCTCTGAAAAGTCCCACTTGACCTTTGACTCCCACCTGGGGCTTGGGGGTGGGGGTGGCAGGACTTCTCATATACCTGGGCATCTCAGCAGAAGCCTGTGCTAGAGCACTAGAAACGGACCATGCTGACTTGTTAGGGACCTGGATAGGTGAGGAGGTAACGGACTGGGGGTGGGAGGAGCTAGAGAGGCCCTAGAACTTTGCTCTTTGAGATTTCAGACCTGGCTCAGCAGGGCACCTGTATAGAGGCCACAGGGTTCTGGACTCCCTTTGATCTCTTCCCCAGGCAGGAACTGTGTGGCCTTTAGTGCAGGACCTGGTACCCATCAGGCCTAGGAGGAGGGTGAGAGGGTGCATGAGATAAAGGCCAGGCTTGAATGCTGTGAGGAGCTGACAGCATGCTGCATCTGCACAGGGCAATGGCTAAGAACCCAATGCTGTAGTGTTGAGCTTCCAATCCTGATCTTTTTTTTTTTTTTTTTTTTTGGTTTTTCGAGACAGGGTTTCTCTATGTAGCCCTGGCTGTCCTGTAGACTCACTCTGTAGACCAGGCTAGCCTCGAACTCTTGAACTCAGAAATCCACCTGCCTCTGCCTCCTAAGTGCTGGGATTAAAGGCGTGCGCCACCACCGCCTGGCTCCAATCCTGATCTTGTAATGGTGGGCTGTGTATTTTGGGCGAGCTATGTAATTCTTCTTACCTGCAAAGAGGAAATAAATAGAAGGGCTTTCTAGGCCAGCCATGGGAATTCCAGCAACTGAGAGGTAGAGGCAGGAGGATCACTTCAAGTTTGAGGCCATTCTGGATTACAGAGTAATATCCAGACAAATAGACAAACAAACCAGCAAACCCCAAACACCCCAAGATTATAAAAATAAAGGCTTTTCTAAGACTGGCTGTGCTGGTAGGAGCCTGCCTGTAGTTCCAACTATTTTAGTGGCTAAGGGAGGAGCCCCTGTTCTCAGGAGTTCAAGGCCAGCCTAAGTAACACAGCAAGACCTTATCTCAAAAAATAATAAGGTAAGGGTATACTAGGGCTGTAGTTCAGTTGATAGAATGCTTGCTTTCATCATGTACAGAACTCCACGTTCAAGCCTAGGATGGCATAAGCTGGACATAAAACAGGCTGGAGGTGCATGCCTGTCACCCCAGCTCTCTGAAGGTAGAACCAGGAAGACCGTGAGTCCAAGGTCCTTCTCAGCTGCATAATAAACTGGAAGGCTATCCCGAGATACAGGAGACCCTGAAAAAGGCTGAGAGCACCTTAGCACTTACACACACTCCCAGGCAAAGGCAGGAAGACTGCTGCACGTTTGAGGCCAGCCTTGTCCTCACAGTGAGAGCCTGTCTCAAGAAGAAAACTTTTTAGATGGTGATGTCATTTGCCTAGCAGACTCAAGGCCCTGGGTTCTGTCCCAGGACTAGGGAAAAATAAAAACAAACCCCAAACTTTTTATAGAATTGTTCTGAAGGTTAAATTGGGTAAAATATATAATGTCTGCAGAGGCTTGGCAGACACTAGAGATGCCCCTGGCTCTATTATTAAGCTGAGCTCTTTGCAGGAGCAGGGGCTTTGGTCTAAGGGAGAGGGTTTAGTTAGGGCTTAGAGAAAGACCCCATCCAGGTCTTTAAACTCTGATGCCTATCCAGAAACACCTTGTTTTTGTATTCTGAGGCAAGGTCTCACTGTGCAGACCAGGCTGGCCTTGAACTCACAGAGCTCTGCTTGCCTCTGTGTTTTGGTATTAAAGTCGTCAGGTACCACAGCTGCAAGACAAACCTTGTTGCCTCAGTTTCCCCACTTTTGCTGCTGGCCGCTACTGTGATTGCAAGTTTTGGAGTTGTCCTGGACCTAGAGAAGGACTTGAGTTTCCAAGGACCACCCCCCCCCCCCTTCCTTTGTCCTTGCTCTTCGATTCTGGGCCCAGCCCTACTCCCTCCCCCAGCCTGTTTGCTAGCTTTAGCTTTGGAGCCTTCCTATCATCCAACCCCCGCTGCTCTCTGTTCTGTCACCAGATTGGAGGAAACACTCTGTCCTTAAATGGCTTCAATGGCCTCCTTCTTTCCGTCCCGGTCTAGGAGTCAGGGACCTTCCTTGGGAAGAAATAAGGCAGCGTGGGGCCGTGAGGTGGATGGTAGTGGTTACAGCTACCACAGGTCTTAGGGTACCATCTTGAACCTTTTCTGAATATGGAAGGGCAGTGCCTGAGAGACGAGTTGAGCATGCCCGACATTTCGTAAAGGCGGGGAGGGCCATCCTCAAGTCTATAAGGAGAGCAGGGGCATGTTAGCACCCCTGGTATCCAGTAGGATACCCTTGTAATCCTTCTCTAAGAGTGTTGAAGAAAGTCCCGTGTGTCTCAGGGCAGGGGGGAGGGGATGTGAATACCAGGGGCAGCCAGAGCCCCTGAGCTAGGACTAGGATGGTAGGGGATGGAGCTTGGGAACTTCTGGGTGAGGAGCCATGGAGGAGATGGCAGGCTGGGTCGCCCACAGGAGAATCTATGTTGACAGGTGGTTAGGATCGTCTGTGGATTCGGGAATAACAGGGCTCCTGGGTCTGAGGCCTGGGCTTGCCTACCAGGTCCCTCCATGGTCTTGAACTAGGAGGGATGGACAAGAGCCCCATGCTGTGCTGCCTTCCTGGGACAGAGAGACCAGAACTTCTCATTTTCTGTGGGCTCTGGAGGTGAGGGCTCCTCTGCCTACACCATGGTACTTAACTGGTGAGCTGGTCATGCCTCCTGTGCCCAGCCTCTGGGCCTGTTCCTTGGGCAGGCTGGGGCTATTTTTGGGATTGGGCTGGGGCTCTGGGGCTGGTTTCAGATGTTCCAATGTGAACAGGAGAAAGCAGGGACAGATGGCTGGAGGGTTCTGATCAGTGGGTCCTGCTGGGAACAGGTTTATTTTTAGGACCTTGTTAACCCTTTTGGGGCTTTGTGGGGCCACCCTGAGAGGTATTGTCCTTTCTGGTTAAGAAGAGAACGGGCTTCTTCCTCGGGCCTCCAAGTACTCCAGGACTGTTTATCAGCTGCCCTTTCTGTCTAAGACCTCTTTAGAGAGAACCATGGCTCTACACTGCATGTATTTTCCAAAGGAGTCAGATTTGGGGGCTGTAGATTCCTGGAAGAGAAGACCCCTTCACTTACCTCCTGGGTAAGACCTGAGGCGGAGGGAGCTTCGGATGGCTACTCTCTGCATCCACACTCTGGATTGGAGAAAGTCAGAGGACTCAGGAGTGCTCAGGGATGCCTGTCAGTAGAGTGAACAAGCTTCTTCACAGAGTGCAGAGAAAGCCATGCCTTGGTGTAACAACACAAGTACAATGCCCATGGGCCCTGCCCACCTGAGTATTCACAAGGCAACTGTCTAGATGGTGCTTCTCACTGCAAATGGACCTTTGTGACATGCCACTTGCTTGGGTACTATGTTAGGAAAGGGAGAGTGCCCAAGGGACTTGGTTGAGGGCTAATGTGTCATAGACATTTTTCGGTAGTTTCTGGTAATGGACCTCACTTGGTGATTTTTGCCTGTGAGTAAACGGAGGGATGAAGATGGACAGGGTTCTGCAGTTTAGGAGAGGCAGGATGGGCATCCTATATGCCCGACTACAGAGCTGATTCTTACTCTGTTGTAACCCCATGCATGCCAGGATGCACGGTCAAGGGTACAGTAGGCACCGGAACTTGTCAGGAGAAGGTTTATGGAGTGGATGTGAGAAAGGAGGCCTTAGGGCAGGGGACCCTGCCTGTCACTGCTGTCTCGGTCCTGTAAGCCCTTCTTGCAGTGAGGGTGCCAGGAATGACACTAGAAACCCAGTTTGGCCTTCCTGTCTGCCCTGCAGGAGATCACAGGCACACATCCTGTCTCATCACCCCACCCCCACTAGCCCTGGCCCACAAGCCCCTGCTTCCTGGAGGGTCATGGCTATCTGCGTGTCAACGTAGACTGGACCTACATGGCTACTCAGGTGCTGCTGGTGCCAAGAGCTTGGGCCAGGCAGGCAGGGATGGATAGGTCTGCCTCTGGCAGCACCTGGGGGAGAGGACAGAGTGCGGCAGGCAGGCTTTGGGCGAGGTCCCGCCCGTGGTACGCAGACTGTGCCAGTAGCCTGCCCGCACTCCACTCCTCCCACAATGGGCCCATTGTTTCCAGTAGCCAGGCAGTTTGGAGGAGGTTCCTCAGTCACCCATGCCCCCCTAAATAGGGGCCAGATTAACCCCTTGGGAGACGCTGACCAGGTAAAGGCCCCCAGGAAGCTACCTGGCTCCTTTTTTTCCCCTGTTGGAGGAGTGCAGTTTGAGAAGTCACTCCTTACCCACGTGGGTACAGCAACAGGCCACCTCCTGAAATCGGGGTCTCCTATTAGGGAGAGGTAGCACCTAGACCCTCCCCCACCCCCACTCTGGTACAGGTGCCAGGGGGCAGGAAGTGCCAGTAGGGTGGCAGTGGAGCCCAGATATATTTGGGCGGTGGGGCTAATTCGAGCCACCACCGTTGGCTCTGCTGGCTCCTGTGCGGCCTTTCCTTCCTGTGAAACCAGAGCTGGGTTGGGCCTAGCTCAGGATTTCGGTGGATTTAAAGAGGCAGCCCATCTCTGCCAGCCTGGCTTCCTCTCCCCCTCCCCAGGTGGGGTCTGAGGCGGAGAGAGGCCTGGAGGCCTTTGAGCACCTCCTTTGCCCTGGGCTAACCCCTGGCCCGGGCCTCAGTCAGGGTACTAGGCACTTCTCTCTCCCAGAGCCTTGGGCGGGTGGGGTGGGCGGGGGTGGGCTGTGGTTTCCTGTGTTGGCTGTTTGTGCCTGGCCCAGAGTGCCCGCTGCCTGCCTGGGCTTCCTGCCCTGTCTTGTTTCCTAGTGCTCTGCCCCCTCCCCACCCCTCTCCCTAGGGGGAGGGAGTAACTAGGGATTGTGCATCAGTCTTTTGGGGGCACCCTTCTGCTAGGGCATGATTGCTTCCTGAGGTCTGGACTCATTGGGAACGGCTGACAGAGCCAAAAGAAGTGAGGTAGCCTTAGGCCTGGCCATCTGTCCCCACAGGCTCCAGAGGGACAGTGGTCCAGCAAGAGTAGAACTAATGTCCCACAGGCATTCTCTTTGAAGAGCCTGCATTGCAAAGGTCTAGGATCAGCAGACTTCATGGTCCTGTGGGGTTAGGATTGTGTGACCTTACCCTGGGGCTATAGGTGTGCCGGGCTGGAAACTCCCAGGTGAAGCCTCCCAAGCAAAACTGGTTTATTTGCATGGACTCCTGGGAGGGGAGTTGTTGCTAAGAACCAGGGCAGGGGGGGATCCCACCCCCCAAGCTTGGAAGTCCCCACCTAGAGGGTCCCCACTAAAATAACACCTTGGGGCCTTAAGCAGATTTTTTTTAAGCTAGGGGTCTGAATCCTGGACATCCCTACCTATATGAGTCACCACCTCAGAGGAACAATGTTACAAGGGACCTTTTGAGGACCAGGGGACAGACACCAGGAGAAAGGGGAATTGGGACATTCATTATCTTGGGAACTGAATCTCTTTCGGCCAGAGCCCAAGGACCCTGTCCCTGTGTATCTCACATTTTCTTTTCTGGAAGTCTCTGTTCACTGCGTGTGGGGGGCATGACCCTCTAAGCATTTCTCACCGTTCCTCTGTTTCCCTGGTCTCACTGAGATTGTACATAGGTCCTCTGATGACGTATTGGCTCTACTGGTAACATCATTGGCCCTGGAGTGAAATGTATTTTGGTTGTTGTCATCATAGTTGTTATATGTGTGCATGTGTGATAACATCTTACTACATAGCCCTAGATGGCCTGGAATCTGATATGTAGCCTGGGATGGTCCTCAGATCAGAAAGCCAGTCTTATTTCTACCTCCTGATTGATGGGATTGAAGGCGTAAGCCACCATACCCAAGCATAAATATTTTTGTAGAGAGAGTCTTCTTCTGGAATCTATTGTCTAGCTTGTGCTGATCTTGAATCCACAGAAATCTTCCTGCCTCAGCTTCCTGAGTGCTGAGACTCTAGGCCTGAGCCACCATTCCTGGTTTCCCTGAGATCATTGTGGGCAGGGCCTGAGATTCATGGGCTGGCCGGTCTGGTCAAGCAGTCTCCCAACGTGGAAACAGGCAGATTGCCTGGGGATGTGGATGCTTGCCCAACTGGGGGACAGTTGTGTTGAACAGGGCTGACACAAACCACCTGGAGGCTCTGGCCATGGAGCCAGCCTTCCTTGTCTCCCCCCTCCCACTGGGATTGTTCTCACTAACCCTCAACCTGTGGCCTACCCTTATCTTATACAGTGGAGGCCAGGGACAGCCACTTCGGGCTTTTTGTTTCAGAAGCTGCTTAAGTATCCCGAAGCTGGCCTGGGTCCTATCTCAGCCTCCCGAGTGCTGGGATCATAGACGTATGCCCATTGCGCCCTGAGTCTGGCTTCTTTGTGTCAGCTACTTTACTCCAGGCACATTCTCCTGGGTTTGCCTTTAGCCTTTCTTTCACTCAGGTGACTTGCACCTGCTCCCTGTTTGTGAGCACACGTCACCCTTCCCAGTCTAAGAGCCTGGAGTTCCCATAGCCCAGCCATCCTGACACGTCAGATCTCTAGGGCCTTGGCGCGAGGAGGCTCCTTACTTATTCAGTGCATAAGCACTTTCCTGCCGACCATCGGTCTCTTGAGGTCACACAATTCAGGTGTCTTCTGGGACTGAGCATAGAGGAAGAGGGGTCTTTGGGAGCTGGGGCCAAGTCCTGAAGGGCAGACAGGGAAATGCTAGACGGGAAAGCCCTGACTCATCCGTGCTTACCTCAGCTCGCCTTGCAGCTGGATGGGAGCAGGAGGCGGAGTCCTAGGGGGCGCTTTTCACTGGAGCCACTGAAGAGGACCAATTTCCTAACAGCCCCTCCCTGGATTATTATAGTTATGGCCCTCCCCCTCCCATCCATAGCTCTTTTGGGGGTAAAGTTTTCAGACCAAATCTTGCTAGGTAGTTTAGGCTGTTCTGGAACTCACAGGTTGGGCTTGAATTTGTCATCTTCCTGCCTCAGCCTCCCAAGTGCTAGGATTACAGCAATGAGTCACTATCGCAAGGTTAGAGCTCCAGTTTCGGAGACCCCTTAACAGAAAGTACTAGATGGCCAGTTCCCATCCCCCGTAACAGGTGTTAAGTTCTGGGGGCTCACATGGGAAAAGCCCACTGATTTGATTTAGACTGAGATGAACAGTCAGGGTTCCAAGGTACCTGGAATGGGGGTCCTGGATCGCCCATGCTGTCACGTGACCCAAGAGCACACAACTTTTCCCAGACCTCAGTTCCTCGTGAAATTGGGCAGGTGGCTTTGAGAATCAACCAGGGGTGGAGGTGAGAGTTGACCAGGGTGATTTCCCCAGGAGTCCTCAGTGAGTTCTGCCTCTCTGTTCTTCCCTGGTTGTGGTGTGTGTGTGTGTCTGTGTGTGGGGGGTGCTGTGCTGCAAACTAGGCCCTGGACTTTGGAATCTTTTTCAGAGACAGAGTTGGAGTGGGGGAGCCCAAGTGTTCTACAGGGGTTAAGGTTAGACGCCCACAATGTACCTGGTAGGGCTCCCCTTACTTGAAGGTCCCAGCCCAGCTTCCAGCAGCTGAGCAGGGAGCAGGAGTGTGTATGGGTGTGTCTAGCTGGACCTGTCACGGGAAGAGGCTCTAGGGCTCAAGACTCCTCCCCTTCCCTCCCCCACCTTTTACCGGGATCTCTGCTGGGGGCGGGGAAAGGGGACAGAGCAGGGGGCGGTTGGGTGAGGCGTCTGTGTTTGTGTAAGTCAGCTTGTTGGTGTATCTATGGCCCTCTGTGTATTCTTTGTGACTGTCGGGCTCAACTTTCTGTGGCTCCCTTGTGTCTGGGTCTCAGTCTTCACATCTGTTCAATGAGTCCGCCGGCTATCCCTCCGCCGGGTGGCCGGAATGTCTGTGTGCCCCAGGCGGCTCGGCGGCTCCGGCTGGTTCGCGCTGCCCCAGTCCCTCGGGCACACCTCCGCCGGCTGGCCGTGAGCGTCTCTATAGTTTCCTGGGCTCCGTGCGTGTCTTTGTCTCCCTGTCCACGTGTGAGCTGTAAGTGTGCGTGTGAGTCAGAGTTCGGGTGCTCGTGGGTCTCTCAAGTCCCAGCTCTGTGCGCCCAGTCTGCCCGGCCCGCTAGCGCCCGGCCAGTCCCTGGAGGACTGTGTCTGTCCATGTGTCTGTCTGCGCGCCCTCCAGTGGACCCGGGAGATCCACGCTGCAGCCCTGTCCGCCTTCCTCAACCTCGCTCGCTGCCTCGCTGGCTCTCTCGCTCCTAGCTCGCTCTGTTTCTACACTCGGGCTTTGCCGAAGGGGGCGGGGTGGGGGGGTGCAAGGGAGGGGGGAGGGGAGGCTCCTGCATTCTTGCGGTCGGGGAGGAATCTGAGCCAGCGTTACTGGTCTCCAAAAGAGCCCAGCTGCAGCCCCGGGGCCCCGCCAGGCCTCTCGCTGCCCGCCCGGGCCTGCCGGGATGGGCACGGGCTAGGCCTGGAGCTGGGGGCGGGGCAGGGCAGTGCGCCCACCCCGGCCCCTGGGAGGCTGCAGCGCCCGGGGACAGGGCGCAGTGCTGGGGCGGGGCGTGAGGGATTCCCGAATCCTGGGTGAGGGGCGTGTCTCGGAGCGGGAGTCCCCCCAGTGGGCCAGAGCAGACCTCGCAGCCGCCCCACGCGTCACTTTTGCGATCGAGCCTATTAGTGAATTCTGACTCTCCAGCCCTTGGAGGGGGGGGTGTCTAGGGTGGGGGGCTTGCTCGATCCTGCAAGCTCCCTGAGGACAAGGTGTGGAAGGAATGGGGACTGGACTGGTCCTTAGGATTGAGAAGTCCTCTCTTTCCAATCCTACCCTACCCTATCCAGTTCCTTAGTCCCGGGGCTCTGGGTTGTCCCCTTCCCTCCCCTTCATACACCCCCTCCCTAAGTCACAAGTTTTCTCTTTGGGGCTTGTTGCTGCAGTCCCTGCTCCAGTACCGAGTACCTGGCTGGGCCCTGGGCACGCACAGGGGTCGTAGCCCCACTGTGTGTGGGAGCCATGAGGATCCTGGCTAACAAGACAAGGTGTGTGGGTGTCACGGAGGGTGGGATATGTGTGTCTGGAGAGTGGGGAAGGGAAGGGCCCATGGTGATGGGGCCAAACTATGGAGTTGTGCTGGTTTGGAGAGGAGCCCCTTGGGCACCTGGCTTCCTGGCCACCAGTGGGTTGAAGGGAAGTAGAGTGGTAAAGTCTGGCCCCAGGCAGGAGCTGGCAGCCAGCCTTAGCGCCTGGGCCCAGGGGCCAGAGGAGACTGGCAACTAGCTTTGCCTGCTTCTGGTCCCTTCTTCCCTCCTAAAACCGAAAGAGCAGACCCTCATCCTACCCTAGTGTAGGGGGGTATGATGGCTCCCTCCAGCCTCAGTCTAGTCGGGGAGTAGGAGCTAGAGTGGGGGTGGTGCCTGCCTCCCTCCTCCCCAGGAGAAGCGGGCAGACAGGGCCAGGCGGCGGCAGCAGGACAGCAGGGCTGAAATAAATCTGAGCTGGTGTGGAATGAGGGGGGATAAATATCCTCTCCCGTGATGTGATCTTTCCAGCGGCTATTAATAGGTCTCCGGGGAGGGGGAGGCGGTGGGGGGAGCAGGCTGGAGCTTAAAGGGCCCGCAGCCTAGGCTGCAGGAATCCTTGGCTTCAAGCTGTACTCTTGTCTACTTGACATACCAGTCCCCCCGCCCCTCAATCCCTGCCTGCTGACAGGGCCTACTGGCCCACCCTTTTCAGGCCTTCCCCCTTAGGCTCTGGGGAGTCTTCTGGACCTGTGGGTACCACTCTCGGTTGTGCTTTCCCTAGTCCCCTAGGGAATAGGGCACAGGCTTGAGCAGTGACTCACAGGTCCTTTGGCCCTTCTCAGCTAGTTGTTAGGGCATAGTTGAGGTCTGGGGCCTTGGAAAGGTGTCTTAGACTCTAGTAGGTGCTAAGAATTCATCAACTGCTAGGCAGAAAGGCTGCTAAGGAGCTGGTAGACACTGGGGCTGAAGGTAGATAGATTCCGCCAAGTCAAAGCCCTGGGTTTCCATTTGAATTGAGCCTAGAAGATAAGGAAAGCTGTTCCATCTCCTCTCCCCGAGGTGGATCGAGCTTTGCTCTTATCTGAGGAACCACCCAGACGTAGGGAAGAGCAGGTGGGCTCAAGATAGCACCTAACCACCCCCTGCATCGTTAGGTGGGGCGAGAGAGCTAAAGTCCAGGCATGCCTAACTCCTTGCAGGATTAATCTTTCCCATTTTGCCTCCTTTTCCCCAGGTTACCCCACCCCAGGAGGAGAGAGGCTCCAGGGAGTCCTCCGCTGTCCCCTCGAGGCCACTGCCCCCCTGCCCCAGCCAAGCCAATGCACCCAGAAAATAAATTGACCAATCATGGCAAGACAGGGAATGGAGGGGCCCAATCCCAGCACCAGAATGTGAACCAAGGACCCACCTGCAACCTGGGCTCCAAGGGCGTGGGGGCGGGGAGCCATGGCGCCAAGGCCAGCCAGATCTCACCTAGCAACTCAAGTCTGAAGAACCCCCAGGCAGGAGTGTCTCCTTTCACCTCGCTCAAGGGCAAGGTGAAGCGTGAGCGGAGTGTGTCTGTGGACTCTGGAGAGCAGCGGGAGGCGGGAACTCCATCCCTGGACTCAGAGGCCAAAGGTACTGTATCCTCTCACGTCCAGACTTTAACATCATCTCCATCCCGAGACCCAAACTGGTCAGAGACCATCCCCTGCGTGGTTCTCATCCTGTATTCCTGTCCAACGTGTTTGTAGTGCCTCTTTTTCTTACCTCTACCCAGCCGTCAACCAGTTCATTCCAGAGTGGGGTTGGCTAGGGCCGGACAGCAGAGTGATCTGATCGTATGTCTGTAGATCCCACATTGGGAGAGGGAGATGTCTGGGGTGAAGATCAGCCCCCCACCCCCATCATCCCTGAAGCCTCCTGATGTCCTGGCTGGTGGGAACCTTTGGGAACATGCACTGGGGCCTGGAAGAGTCACAGTGGCTCCTCCCTGCACCCCCCCCCCCAGCCCTAATTAGAACCAGTTGTGGTTGGGATTATGCTGTACTGGGTGGGGGGAAGGGGAGACAGGCAGGCAGGGTTGGAGAAAGAAATCAGAAACAAATGGTGGTGTGGTGGGGGCCAAGGACTGGCAAAGTGCCCACCGTGGTCTGGGCAGTGCCCTTTAGGGTGGGGCACTCTGGAGAATGGTCTGGGAGGGCCTCTGCATGTGGAAGGGCCGGGCTACAATGCCACACGTTCTTACTCTTCCTGCCTGTATCCCGCCTGGGCAGAGGTGGCACCCCGGAGCAAACGGAGGTGTGTGTTGGAGAGGAAGCAGCCGTACAGTGGGGACGAATGGTGCTCTGGGCCAGACAGTGAGGAGGACGACAAGCCCATTGGGGCCGCCCACAGTGAGTGCCCATTGGTTCTGTGCCTTATGGTGCCCTTGCCGGGCTTGTGTGTGTGTGTGTGTATGTGTGTCCCCGTCCGTCCTAAAGGAACCTCCTTACCTAGGGCTTTAGGGGATTGTTCAAGAAATGGCAAGGACCAGGAGCCCAGGCTCTTCTTCAGTCCTGCTTTTGACTTTTTCCCTTTCTATAGTGTGTGTACTGCTCACATTGTCACCCCCTCCCCTCCCTCTGTCCCTTCCTCTCTCCCTCCCTCTCCTCTAAGGTCTCTCAGGTAATTCCTTTCCTGGACAACTCACCTACATGTCAAACAGATTTCATGGCCTATGCTGCCACCTACTGGTCAGTGGAGGATGGGCAGGGAAGGTCCTGCTTCTCTGGGAATCTGTTAGCTTGGCTTTGCAGAGCCTCGCTAAACTAAGCCTAGGTGTGAACTGATGCTTCACTGTGTCCCTGGTTCCTTTCTCCGATCTCTAAATGACTGATGCTCTGAAAATGCTCATGGTGCATTTCTAGGATGAGATGTGGGTGTCAATTAATGGCCGTCCCTCTCATTCCAGTCCATCTTTCTGTGCCTGAGACCTGAGATATCTCCTTGGTGCTTCCAACCTAAGCGCGTAAGAAACTAGCCAGAGAAGGTTAAATTGTGGGCTGTTGTTGTTCTTGGAGACAAAAATCTCACTGTGTAGCCCTGGCTAGTCTGAAACTCACTCTGTAGACCAGACTAGCCTGGAACTCACAAGAGATCCATCTGCCTCTGCTTCCCCAGTGCTGGCCCTAAAGATATCTGCCATTGTGTCTGGTGAAATTGTGTGCTGCTTAAGGCAGGAATTAAGGAAAGGAGAAAGAAAAATACACTTCCTACTGAGTCCTCACAGCTGCCTATGATGAATGTGTTGTGATGGCTGTCACAGCCGAGGAAGCAGTCAGCAAGTGGGGAGTGAGTGGACCCTACTGGGGAGTGTCCAGTAAGAAGACTCCACAACTGGCTGGGACTGCAAAGGCCCCATATGACTAACTAGTGCTGTATGAGCTATCTCAGTCTCTGTTTGGATGCTTGGGCCATAGAATCTTTTACTGCTTCTTGGGATCCTAACCCTCTTGTCACCCCAAATTTGTTTCTGTAACGTTAGCCTGTATCATTGTAGAAGCTTTGAAAGATACAAAGCGACAGATAAGAAATTCATAACATCCCATAACCAGCCTCTTAGGTGGAATGCTGTTCAGTGGAAACCAGGTTTCATGTAGTATAGGCTAGCCTCAAGCTTGCTATACAGATGAGGCAGGCCTTGAACTCCTGTACCTCCCAAGTGCTGGGATTATAGTCTTGTTGACACCATGGTGTTCAGGAGCGGTCAATCGTGCAGTTGAATTCTTCACACACAGCAAGGCAGACTGATGTAGCTGCCACTAGGACAGGCTCAGAGACCAGGCGCCTTCTCTTACATCTCAGGGGCTACAAACCTGAGAAAGGAGTTCTGGTTTCTCATCTATAGAAATGATCTTGATCATATAGGTTTGGCACAAGGACAAAGTGAGTGCAAACATATGACATACTGTGAAGAGTGGTAGCTTGTATTGCTGTTATGGTACTAGAAAGTTCCTTCTTGGGATAAACTCTGCTTCCCTCTCCATAGCTTGTAGGAGTCCACTGTGTGTTCCGATTTATACTGTAGGCCTCTAGAGGCTGCCACCTTGGCCAAGTTCTTGTGTTTTCTGGAAGTTCTGGCATGTGCTGCCTGTAGTCCGGGGGCTTTGACTTGTGTCTCTTAGTACGAGCATCTCCCTGTCACCTAAACCCACTGCTGTCCAGTCGTGGATCTTATCCACGTGAGAACGGAATGTCAGGCTTGTGACCGTGGAGCGAAATTTGTCTTGCTGCTGAGGAATATTCTGGGAATGTTCCGAGTATGTCGGTCGTTGCTGTTGTGAAATATATATTTGGTCTTCTCCTGTTTCCTGGCCTCCTGCTCTAAATCCCTGGGCATGTCCAAAGGGATGTGTGTTCTTTGTTGTTGTTCTGTTTTGTTTGATGCTGTGTTGACTGGTGTGTCTGGCAGCCCTGTAGCTTCTAGATGGAGTCTGGTGACTGGTGAGGTGAAAGGTTTGGGCTCTCGGTCCCACACGCCAACCTCGTCAAGGGAGTGGGGCTGAAGGTTGAATTGATCACCTGAGGCTAGTGGTTTGATTAAATATGACTAATGATTAATCTGTAAAAATCCAAAAAAGAGGGCTGGGGAGATGGCTCAGTTGGGAAAAACTTGTCTTGCAAGATTTCAGATTCCCAGAACCCGCACAGGAAGCCGGATACAGTGGTGCCTGCCTGTAGTGAGCCCAGCAGCGGCGACGCTCAAAGCAGAGGCAGGCAGCTTCTCCGGAAGCTTCACTGACCAGCTAATGTGGTGTGAATGATAAAGTCTGAGGGCCACCATTCACTGTTCTCTTCTGACCTCCATATGTGCCCTGTGCCCTTAAACTGTGTGTGTGCACACCTGTCCCTCCCCTGCAAAATCCGAAAGGACTGTTTCCTGCTCAGAGAGGGCACAGAAGCAAATGCCCTTTCTCACATGCCTTGCAAACTGTGTTCATCATACCTGTATCCATCTGTAGTGTCATTTTCATTTAGTGTGTGTGTGTGTATATGCACATGTATATGCATATTGTTGATGGGGACACGTCCATATGATTCTTGGTGATCAGGGTTGACTGAAGTCTTGTGTTAATCATTTTGTGAAAGCCTTCCTGACTCTTGCTGAAACTGATGTTTTGCTTTGTGGCTTAGTAACTATGTTTTGTATGTGTATATATGCACATGTGGTGTGTATGAGTGTGTGTGTGTGTGTGTGTGTGTGTATACTACATGGTGCATGGGTACGGTGGTCAGAAGTGGGGGTGTCAGTTCCTCCTTCTACAGTGTGGGTCATGGGCCCTCGGTGGTTGTCAGGGTTGACAACAGGTGCCCTTCCTGCTGAGCCCTCCTAGGCTCCTGTAGTGTCCTTCTGATAAACAGAAGCAAGGTATTCCTTCCAGCTGCTCTAGCATCTAGAAGAATCTAGAAAATCCCAATTTGGAGGTCCATCACAGGCAGACCAACCCGGACCTTGGCATTGGCAGTGAGGAGTGGGGTAGTTTTGTGGGCCTGAGTTTCTCAACTTGTGGGAAAAGACATACCAGAATTCAACTAACTTAGAGGCCACCCTGCCAGGCCCACTGCTGCAGGGAATGCTGACTGGTTGTTGATGGGGACACCTCTGTATGATTCTTGGTGATCAGGGGTGACTGAAGTCTTGCGGTGATCATTTTGTGAAAGCCTTCCTGACTCTTGTTGAACCAGATGCTTTGCTTTGAGGCTTAGTAACTATGTTTTTTTTTTTTTTAAAGACTTGTCCTCTGGCAGGGCACATGGGTGCTGAGTAGTGTTTCCATTTTGTAGGTGAAGAAACTGAGGCTTAGACAAATGCTATGTTTTGTGAAATCACAGTTAGTGAATCGTGGGGTAGGATGAAAATCTGTCTGTGGTTTGAATCATCAGTTACTACGTCCTCCCTGCCTTTGCCGGGTCATTAGACAGTATATTTACACACATACACACACACATACAGAGAGAGAGAGAAAGGTGGGGAAGCGAGCATAGTGTGTTCTAGAGCAGAACAGAGCAGAGCTGTGGGGTCTCGGCCATGTTTTCTCTTTCCTCTCTGTATGGTCATCGTTCTGCATTCTGGCCATCTTGGGCAAAGGTTCGTATAGGGCAGGTGCACTGGAAAGTCAGGCTGGTAAACACAGAGACCGTGGGGACAAATGACCCTCTGGGCCGGGGCTTGAGGCAGTGAGTGTCCCAGGGCAGGAGCTGACCCTCCTTTCCACGTCTGGGCGGCTCACCTGCTGTCCTTCTCTCTCCTCCTGCAGACTGTAATGTGGCAGACCCAGCCATGGTGACCCCACAGTTGGGTCCTGGCCAAACTGCCCAACTGCCCCTCAGTGACAGCAGTGCACCAGGCCCCCAACATGGCCCCCCTCCAGGCCTTCGGCCAGACGTTCCTGGGGGTGGCGGTGGGGGCGTCCCAGGAAAGCCCCCGTCACAGTTCGTCTATGTCTTCACCACCCATCTGGCCAACACGTAAGTCTTTGGGAGAGATGAGGGGTGAGGGGATTTCGTCTACCCACGCCCGGCCTGAGCGTATGGCGGGGGCGGCGCACATATAGGGGGGCCTATATGTGCGCCTTTGACAAGGTTGGTGGGTGATGGCGGGCCTGCTTTTGCCCGTCTCTGAGCTGCCCGTGACTGCTCCTCTCTGCAGGGCTGCAGAGGCAGTGCTGCAGGGCCGGGCAGAGTCCATCCTCGCCTACCACCAGCAGAATGTGCCCCGGGCCAAGCTGGATCAGGTGAGTGTGGTGGCCTGCCTGGCTCTGAGATAGGTTGGGATGTCCCCCTTATCTGTCTTATTCTTTACCTTTGTCTTCCTGCAGGCCCCTAAAGTGCCACCCACCCCAGAACCACTACCCCTGAATACGCCATCAGCAGGTACACCACAGTCCCAGCCACCTCCATTGCCACCGCCACCCTCAGCCCCTGGCAGTGCCCCTCCTGCTCTGCCCCCGGAGGGGCCTCCTGAAGACACCAATCAGGACCTGGCCCCCAACTCAGTGGGAGCTGCCAGCACGGGTGGTGGCACTGGAGGCACCCACCCTAACACCCCAACGGCTACCACTGCTAACAACCCTCTGCCTCCTGGAGGAGACCCTGGCAGTGCCCCTGGTCCAACCCTATTGGGGGAGGCCACGCCCACTGGAAATGGGCAGAGGAACCTGGTGGGCTCCGAGGGCCTGTCCAAAGAGCAGCTGGAGCACCGCGAGCGCTCCCTCCAGACCCTGCGAGACATCGAGAGGCTGCTGCTCCGTAGTGGGGAGACTGAACCCTTCCTCAAGGGGCCCCCTGGAGGAGCTGGTGAGGGAGGCCCACCGGCACAAGCGCCCTCTGCCGCTCAGCAGCAGCCTCCCTCCGCCCCTCCTGGGGGGTTGAAGAAGTACGAGGAGCCTCTGCAGTCAATGATTTCACAGACACAGAGCCTAGGAGGCCCCCCGCTGGAGCATGAAGTGCCGGGGCACCCTCAGGGTGGGGACATGGGACAGCAGATGAACATGATGATGCAGCGGCTGGGCCAGGACAGTCTGACGCCCGAGCAGGTGGCCTGGCGCAAACTGCAGGAAGAGTACTACGAGGAGAAGCGGCGGAAAGAGGAGCAGATTGGATTGCACGGGGGCCGCCCTCTGCAGGACATGGTGGGAATGGGAGGCATGATGGGGAGGGGGCCCCCACCTCCTTACCACAGCAAACCCGGGGATCAGTGGCCACCCGGAATGGGTGCACAGCTCCGAGGACCTATGGATGTCCAAGACCCCATGCAGCTCCGACCTGGACCTCCCTTCCCCGGCCCCCGTTTCCCAGGCAACCAGATGCAAAGGGTGCCTGGATTTGGAGGTATGCAGAGTATGCCCCTGGAAGTACCCGTGAACGCCATGCAGAGACCTGTGAGGCCAGGTATGGCCTGGAATGAAGACTTGCCCCCTATTGGGGGACCCAGCAATTTCGCCCAGAATGTCGTGCCCTATCCAGGCGGGCAGGGCGAGGCAGAGCGATTCATGACCCCTCGTGTCCGGGAGGAGCTTCTGAGGCACCAGTTGCTAGAGAAACGGTCCATGGGCATGCAGCGTCCCCTGGGCATGGCAGGTAGTGGCATGGGACAGAGCATGGACATGGAACGGATGATTCAGGCACATCGACAGATGGACGCGACCATGTTCCCGGGACAGATGACCGGAGGAGATGGGCTGGCTGGCACTCCCATGGGCATAGAGTTCGGTGGAGGCCGCGGCCTCCTGAGCCCTCCGATGGGACAGTCTGGGCTGCGGGAGGTCGACCCGCCGATGGGGCCCGGCAACCTCAACATGAACATGAACGTGAACATGAACATGAACATGAATCTGAACGTGCAGATGACACCGCAGCAGCAGATGCTGATGTCACAGAAGATGCGAGGCCCAGGAGACATGATGGGTCCCCAGGGCCTCAGTCCTGAAGAGATGGCTCGGGTTCGGGCCCAGAACAGTAGTGCCATGATGGGGGGTCCCCAGAAGATGCTCATGCCGTCACAGTTTCCCAACCAGGGCCAGCAGGGATTCTCTGGGGGTCAGGGACCCTACCAAGCCATGCCCCAGGACATGGGCAACACTCCAGACATGTTCAGCCCTGATCAGAGTTCAGTGCCCATGGGCACCGTGGGTACCGCCCGGCTCAGCCATATGCCTCTGCCCCCTGCATCCAATCCTCCTGGGTCTGTTCACTCAGCCCCCAACAGGGGGCTAGGCAGGCGGCCTTCAGATCTCTCCATCAGTATTAACCAGATGGGCTCACCAGGCATGGGGCATCTGAAGTCACCAACCCTTAGCCAGGTGCACTCCCCCCTGGTCACCTCACCATCTGCCAACCTCAAGTCACCCCAGACTCCCTCACAGATGGTCCCTTTGCCTTCTGCCAACCCACCAGGGCCACTCAAGTCACCCCAGGTCCTCAGCTCTTCCCTCAGTGTACGCTCACCCACTGGCTCACCCAGCAGGCTCAAGTCTCCCTCCATGGCGGTGCCTTCTCCGGGCTGGGTCGCTTCTCCCAAGACAGCCATGCCTAGTCCTGGGGTCTCCCAGAATAAGCAGCCACCTCTCAACATAAACTCTTCCTCTACCCTGGGCAACATGGAACAGGGTGAGTGACTTAGGTGGACTTGGGTGGGAGCCGTGGTGGCGGGTAGGTTCCTGCAGGGACTGTGGTGACAGTTTTGCCAGAGCCTTTTACACAGAGCTCCGCTTGGTACTTGGTCTCTCCCCACTGCGGGGACTGCTTAGAGATGTGTGGGCCATAGGGACCACAGGAGCCCGCGGTCAGTGGGATAGGAGTGTGTCTGAAGTGAGGTGGAGATTTGGGGCAAGTTAACCTGGCCAGTGACCCCTGCTGTCTTTCTCTGTCTCCACTTCTGTAGGTGCCCTCCCACCCAGCGGCCCCCGGAACAGCTCCTCGGCTCCTCCTGCCAACCCTTCCAGCGGCCTCATGAATCCCAGCCTACCCTTCACATCCTCCCCAGACCCTGCGCCTTCCCAGAACCCTCTGTCACTGATGATGTCTCAGATGTCCAAGTATGCCATGCCCAGCTCGACCCCGCTTTACCACAATGCCATCAAGACCATTGCCACCTCAGACGACGAGCTGCTGCCCGACCGGCCGCTGCTTCCCCCACCCCCACCCCCGCAGGGCTCCGGGCCAGGTGCGAGGAGGGAAAACTCTCTCTGGGAGTGGCAACAGTGGGATTTGCTTAGGAATTGCCCCTGTGGACGTGCAGGCTTCTGCTAGCTTCCACAGTCTCTGGTCATGGGGTGGTGTGAGCTCTGGGGCCTGTTAACAACAATTACTTCCCATCACTTAGTGAAACCCAGCCCAGAGCCCTTTAGTGGGCTGGGGAAGGACTGGGAGGCTCCTTTCCAGGTCGGGTGGCGTAGCCTCTAATGCCCCATTCTTTCCCCCCCACAGGTATCAGCAATAACCAGCCCAACCAGATGCACATGAACCCTGCTGCTGCCCAGAGCCCCATGGGCATGAACATGCCAGGCCAGCAGCCCCTGTCCCATGAGCCTCCACCTACGATGTTGCCCTCCCCCACCCCTCTGGGGTCCAACATTCCACTGCACCCCAATGCCCAGGGGACTGGGGGCCCTTCTCAGAACTCAATGATGATGGCCCCAGGAGGCCCAGACTCCCTAAATACCCCCTGCGGCCCTGTCCCCAACTCTTCCCAGATGATGTCCTTTCCTCCTCGGCTGCAGCAACCCCATGGTGCCATGGCCCCCTCCGGGGCTGGGGGACCTGGCCTGCAGCAGCACTATTCTTCAGGCATAGTCCTGCCCCCTGAGGACCTGCCCAACCAGCCACCTGGTCCCATACCCCCCCAGCAGCACCTGTTGGGCAAAGGCATGGCTGGCCGCATGGGCGACACATACCCACCCGGGGTGCTCCCTGGGGTGGCATCGGTACTGAATGACCCAGAGCTGAGTGAGGTGATCCGGCCCACCCCTACCGGCATTCCTGAGTTCGACTTATCCAGGATCATCCCCTCCGAGAAACCAAGCAGCACCCTCCAGTACTTCCCCAAGAGCGAGAACCAGCCCCCCAAGGCCCAGCCCCCCAATCTGCATCTCATGAACCTGCAGAACATGATGGCAGAGCAGACCCCGTCTCGGCCCCCCAACCTCCCAGGCCAACAGGGGGTCCAGCGGGGGCTCAGCATGTCCATGTGCCACCCTGGACAGATGTCCTTGCTGGGCAGGACAGGTGTGCCCCCACAGCAGGGCATGGTGCCCCACGGCCTGCACCAGGGGGTCATGTCACCTCCACAAGGCCTCATGACCCAGCAGAATTTTATGCTGATGAAGCAGAGGGGTGGCGGGGGCGAGGTCTACACCCAGCCTCCCCACATGCTCTCCCCACAGGGCTCCCTCATGGGCCCCCCACCCCAGCAGAACCTCATGGTGTCCCACCCTCTGCGGCAGCGCAGTGTGTCTCTGGACAGCCAGATGGGCTACCTCCCAACGCCGGGCGGCATGGCCAATCTACCCTTCTAGCAGGCCCCTCGGTCTGGGGCTGGGGATACTGAAAATACGTTAACTCTAAAAAGTTTTGTTTTTACTCCAGTGTTGGGATGGATGGCCTGGGTCCAGGGGTAGGGTGGAGGGGTGGGAACGGGCTTGTGTGGGGAGTGGTGTTTGTGGAAACGCGATGTGCTGGCAGCTTAGGGGGAAGCGGCAAGTGTTGGGTGAGGAGTTGGAATTGGGGTTTGTTCCATTTCTGCCACCAGGACTGCTCCTCCCCTGCCCCCCGTATTCCTATGGAGCTTCTATTTCCCTTTGTCTTTGCACCTCCCCGCTTTCAGCTATGTTTTGGGGGTCCTCGGGGAGAGAGGAGGACTGTCAAACCTGGCCAGGGCTTCAGGTCCGTTTCTCTCTTCCCGGTCTCTCTGCTTTTTACCCCGTTTTCCTTCTGCCTCATTTCCCCTCTCCTGACGCGGCTGACCTCCTCTCGCGCGCCCCCTGCAGGCAGATGGCCAGGAGGGCAGGTGCCAGCGGAGCTGTAAATAGAGCTGCGCTTCTGTGCCGGTTTGTGCCGGTTTGTGCGTGTGCCGTATTTCTGTGTTTTGATAGAAGTCACACACAAGAAAAAAAGATTAAGAAGAAGAAAAAAAAAACCTTCCCCTTCTTTCAAATGATCACACCCTCCATTCCCCTGGACCCAGAGACATCCAGTCCTACGCACCCTCCATACGTCCCACCTATAAAACGAGGTCAGACCATCTTAGGCTTCTGTTTGGTGAGCCCCTGAGGGCCGAGAATTTCCCCCTTCCCTCTACGATGGCCGCCTGTCTGCTGCTGAGTGATTTCCGGAGAGCAGGTGTGCACATGTACATGTGTTTACCCACACCAGTGACATAGGGCCCCCAGCCTGGGTGCCTCTGCTGCTACAACTTAGCCAGAACTTGAAGCCCTTTGTCCCCATTCTAGGATAAAGGAGAGAAGGAAGGGGCAGCGTGTGGCCCCTTAGAATGGAGCTATGGAGGGGTTAGCATGCTGGGACCCTGGCTACAGTAGCCTTGGGCCAGGTAACCCCTCAGGGCTTGGACTCTTCCAGAAACCACCACTTGCTTCTCACCAAAGAAGGAAGGAACAGAGTTGGCCCTCCAGCCTCCGCCTCTAGCACGGAGTGAGGGGAGGCCGTGTCGGGGAGAACATCCTGCTGCCTCCCCTGCCTGCCTACTCTCTGGCAAGGTCCTTCTGTCCAGGGCTCAGGGCCATGTACCAGATCTGTCTATGCCCACCAGGCCCAGCCACTGCCTCCCCTCTGACTTCCCAGGAGAGCCCCTCACCCGCCACTGGTCAGACCTAAGCCATACAGGAATGGGTGTTTTGTCTCCTTTGGCTCCAGGAGTAAACTACTTCTGCTTCCCTCACGTCCTTTCCTGCCTTGTAAGGTGGCGGGCAGCTCCCTGGCTAAGGCCTTTCCTGTCCTGCCTCCAGGGCCAAGGGCCATTCTAGACAGGGTGTCTTTTACCAGAGCCCTGTCTCCAGCCTTTCTGACCTGCAGGGCCTGGTTTTGCCTTGGCAGCTGTAATACAAAGGGAATTTGTGCCCACTTCTCCCAGTCTGGTGCTGTCCACCGTCAGCCGGGTCAGGCACCAAGCCCCCTCCAGAGCTGGCTGCAGGCCCTTGGCTTCCCCTGCCCCTCCCAGGGATCCGAGCCAAGGTCTCTTGTGTTGAGAGGTGGGTGGAAACCTGTCCTTGCTGCCAGACACTGCCCCTCCCTGCTTCCATCTGGGCCTTGTGCCCCCACCCATATCCCCACCCTAGCCTGCCCTGCTCCAAGGAGAGGGCTCAGGCCACAAAGGGCCTGATGCCCCCTTCTGGTGCCCTCTCGTCTCCCACCTCCACTAGCTTCCCAAGGTGATCTCCACAGGCCAGCCTTCTCCCCTCCATCCATGGCCACACCCCAGCCATTTTGTACCATTATATAAATATATATATAAAATATAAATATATAAATACAATATGTGAAGACATCTTCCTGGTTTTTATTTTGAAACACTTTTTAGGCTTGTTCCGGGGGTCTCTGTGCTGCCTGTACTGTATTGACCTGTTTTATAGGTGCCTTTTTATTAAAAAGAGAAAATTCAAAAAAATGCCATCTCTTGCATTTTTATTTCTTGTGTCTGGTTTTGCCTCTACCCAGCTGGCTGCTGGGAACAGAAAAGGGGATCCCCAGGTGTCTCCACCATTCTGCAATGAGGATATAGTCTCTGAAGCTGTAGCATTGATTTCCCCAGCGGGGGTCCCCCAGGGAGCTTGTGTGGTTGGCTTGAGTGGCACCAGGCAACTCTGCTTCCCACCCCCACCCCTCCCAGATCAGTGGCTAGGAGGAAGCAGAGCTCAGAATTGCCTGCTAGCTTCCCCTAAGCAGGCGTGGAGCAGCTTCCTCTGGTTCCATCTGAGTAGTACCCTCCCAGGGGCAAGGTACTGCTTCCTGGAGCTTGGGGACTTGTCTGCCCAGGTTGGCTTCTTACATTGCCTCTACCTAATGAGGACAGGAACCTCTGTCTTCATTCTCTTAGCTAGGTGTCCCCTCTCCTGAGGCTAAGACTACTTTTCTATCTTACTTTCCCCAGGCAAGTTGGCCTCCTTCCCCATCAGTGCCCAGGATCCACTAGGGCCCTGGGTCTCCTCTCCCTTCCAGTCTGGAAGCTTTGGTCCATGGGTAGTGAAAACAGCCGGGTCTGATTTGTACTCATTCTTCTTTGGAGCCTGGAAAAGATGTCTTTCCATTTTTTCCACTGGGCCTCTTTCCTGCTGGCTTGCCCTTTACTCCTCTTAGGATACTGGCTAGCTTCCAGGACCTTCTGGAACTTGCCCTCAGTCTGTAATCCAAGATCCAGTAATGTGGGGCTGATCCAATGCTGGTTTGGTTGGAGCCAGACAGCTACCTAAAGTAGATCTGTTTCAGCTTTCTGCTTGGTTAAGAGAAAGGCACAGTTGACAGTCTGGCATGGAGTCTGTATTTAGGAGACAGGCACATTAAGGCCACAGTCTGCCGCCAGCTGGCTATCCATCCCTCAGTGGTACAGGAGTACTGGGTGGCTGTGGCAGTCTTTAAGAGGATGGAATACATTCTGGGAGGAGAGTCTGGGCTCAATCAGGAGGAAGATGGGACTGTGGGCCACAGGCAGAGGTGGTTTTCCCTATGGCCAGGAAGAAATAGAACTGAGTCTTGGCTTTAGCTCATTAGGATGGGGGGTGTGTGGAGTTCTCTTCCTCTAACGTGATACAGGTGGTCTGGATATTGCTTGCTTTGCCTTTGGGCTGCTTTCCACTCCTGTGGCTCTAGTCTAGCCCGAGGGCTGGCAGAAGAACTTTAGGGACATTCTAGAGAGAGTTCGTCTAGCTGTCCCATCTGGGGACACTAACCCCAGCTCATGTTGGACGGGTTTCCACCACCACTTTATCCTCCCAAGGAAAACAGAAACGGAGGTGGGTGCTGAGACTTCTGGGATCTAGAAGGTAGTGAGTGAGGTAGCATTCTCTGACTCAGAGAGACTACTCTTACGCCAGCTGGGAAAGAGTTGGCAAAGGGAGGCCGGGCCAGCACAGCCCAGCTTGGTCAGAAGCCGAGACAGGTCACTGCGGAACTTTACACCGGCGAAGGTGTAGAGCATGGGATTAAGACAGCAGTGGGCCAGGCCCAGGAATTCACATAAGGTGATGGCCACAGAGAGATAGCCACTCAGCTCGCAGCTGCTGTTCACAGCCTTCAGCCTCTCCAGCGTATCTAGGAAGATGACAATATGGTAGGGCGACCAGCAGAGAAAGAAAATGCTTGTCACTAAGATGGCCACCCTGACTGCCTTCTGCCGCTGAGGGCGCCGCTGGGCCTGCAGTAGTCTGTGTACCACCCCCACGTAACACCAGCCCATCACGAGCATCGGTAGCAGGAAGCCCCCGATGTGGTAGAGGAAACGGGAGGTGAACCAGGCTTTCGTTTCCGCTTCGTTTTCTTGGGAAAAGGTACACTGTGGTAAGGAGTCATTGTTATGAGGTTGGCCAACCTTGGCAAAGAGGAGTTCCGGCAAGGCAAACAGGAAACCGGCCAGCCAAATGGCCGTGCAGGTGATGTGGATGGAGAGGAGGCGACGGCGGCGGTAGGCGTGGATGGCATGGACGATGGCCAGGTAACGGTCTACAGCTATGCAGGCCAGCAGCAGGCTGCTGCAGTAAAAATTGATCTTGTGCAGAGCGATCACAATTTTGCAGAGGAAGGTCCCTAGGACCCAACCCACAGAGCCCTCAGCCACTGCAAAAGGCAGGATGAGGACTAAGAGAAGGTCTGCCACTGCGAGGTGGAACAGGAAGGTCTCGGTTGAACTCCGGGTGTGCCGGTGCCTCTCCAAGATCACCAGCACCAGGACGTTTCCCATCATCCCCAGGAGGAAGATGAGGCTGTAGGCCACAGGCATGAACACTGCCTTGAAGGAAGTCAGTAGGGGTCCCTCCACCGTAGAGCAGAAGTTACTGTCCTGTAGGGGGATCTCTGTGCTGTTACTGTAGATGGCCAGTTCCTTGTACTGCGAGGACAAAGAGGAAGAAAAATGAGAACGCAGGCCATATCGCTTCTCTCTGAGAGCAAGCTACCTGTGATGTTTCCTGACCTTCCAGGCGAACTGCTTTTTGTCTGCCCTGTTCCATTTCCCCTTGGCCTGTCCTAAACAAATCATGCCATTTTCCCCTTCCTTCCTTCCTTCTACTTATTTATTTTAGACAGGATCTCCCTCTATAGCCCTGGCTAGCCTGGAATTTACTATGTAGACCAGGCTGACCTCAGATTTGAGTGGTCTCTGTTTGCTGAGTGCTGAGATTAAAGGGACAGGCCCCCCCCCATGCCCTGGTTCTTAAATTTAATGTTTTCTTCTAATTTTTTAGTAGTGCTGGAGATGTAACCTGGGGGAGGGCGGGACAGGGGGGCGGGGCTTAGGAGTGCTAAGCAAGTATTTCACCACTGAGTCACGTCCCTGGTCTGAAACGGAAACTTCAGGGTTTTTTGTTTGTTTTGTTTTTGTTTTTGTATGCAGACGGGACCAGTAATCACCCACAAAGTGGTAGCGTGTTCTTAGAGGTGGAAGGCTTAGGGATTGCAGTCAGGACTGACCTGATCGTAACAAGAAGT
This sequence comes from Grammomys surdaster, assembly GCF_004785775.1. Classification (NCBI taxonomy): domain Eukaryota; kingdom Metazoa; phylum Chordata; class Mammalia; order Rodentia; family Muridae; genus Grammomys; species Grammomys surdaster. The sequence goes on along the minus strand of NW_021605583.1, from coordinate 6,130,450 downwards.
CAATATTCCAATTCTGTAAGGACAGTGGGTAGTACAGCTAAGATCCCGCTGGGGGTGGGGAGTGTGGAATGGTTGGGTGCTGATGTGGCTTGCTTACTTCCTCTTAATTTCTCTCCGTCTTCCTGTCTTGATTATTGCTGAAACTGAGGAAACGGCCTCCTATCTGGTTTAATCCACACAAGTATGTACTCTTACTCTTATTTTACAGACGTGTCTTGCTCGAAAAAGAGGTTTGCTTAAAGGCACATGTGCCTGTCTTCAGAGTCAATCAATATCTCTACATTGCGGGACGCTACCCGAACTTCCCTCCAAAGGCTGCAGGGAAAAGGGGCGGAGCCTAAGTTTCCAGCTACTTCCCAAGCAGAGGGCAAACTCCCAAGGCACAGGAACCCGGCAGCAGAGGCAAATATGAGTCACACATAAGGAGACCAGGCTCGGGGAAGGGAGGAAGCACGTTCTGAGTGGAAATGAAGGGGGCGTGCCTGTTTTATATCTCCGGAAGTTCCTACCTCCGCATCCTCCCATCTGTCACTGCCCTCCATCGCCCCAGCTCTCAGGTTGTTTGCCTGCTAACCACAGAGGAAGACAGGGTGCCTGTTTTCATACCTTTCACTCACAGCTGCCCTGCACCTGCGTTTCCTCAGCTCCCAACTCTGGTCTTCCTGCCCTGCCCTGATCAACCTCCACCCTGGGCAATACAAAACCAATTACACCCTCCCTGGGCAATACAAAACCAATTACACCCGGATCCAAAAGACAGTGGTATAAATGATGGGCCCCAGGGAGGTAAGAGACAGTGGGGTGTTCTGTCCTCTAGGCTCTGGCAGTCTAGTCTCTGTGCTGACCAGGTTGGTTCACTGGTTACCTTCTTGCCACTGCGCACACTGATTGTAGGTGACACACTCACTTCCCCTGATGGGTAAACTGATTCCCCATCTCGGTCTTTTGATCCCTAGGGCAGGTGGCTTTTTCAGAGGGGACGGGAACACATGGTACAATGGCAACAGTATTGACCACCTCTACAGTGTCCTGTCATCTGCCATCACCTCACCTCATCCTGTCCCTCTAGGGGTCCTTTACTTTCATTCTTTAAAAATTGGACTTTTTTTTTTTTTAAGATTTATTTATTTCATGTATGTGAGTATACTGTTGTTATCTTCAGACACACCAGAAGAGGGCATCAGATCCCCATTATAGATGGTTGTGAGCCACCATGTGGTTGCTGGGAATTGAACTCAGGACCTCTGGAAGAGCAGTCCATGCTCTTAACCGCTGAGCCATCCCTCCAGCCCAAAATTGGACTTTAAAACTTTTTATTTTACGTGTATGAGTGTTTTGCCCGCGTGTATGTATGTGTGCCATGTGACTGCCTAGTGCTCACGGAGGTCAGAAGAAGGCACTTGGTTCCCTTGGAACTGGAGTTACAGATGATATAAGTCACCATGTGGGTGCTAGGAATTGAACCCCAGTCCTCTGCAAGAGTAGAAGTGCTCTCAACCGCGGAGCCATTGCTCCGGCCTTCTGGGTCCTTTACTTACTATCTCGTCTGTTCTTTTCCACTTCTTATGCAGTGGACCCGGTGAGTGTCCTCATACTCAGACCCCAGCCCCTCACTTCTCAGAAGACTGAGGTGGGAGGATGGTATATGCCCACGATTTGAGTTCCATTGTCAGTATAGCCAGACTCAGTCTCAAAACCAAACAAACCAAATCTACACCTACACGGTCAAATAACTACACCTACGCAGGTATTGTAGATCCAGTGCCCTGCTCAGAGTCCTTTAATGGATCCCAGTAACCTGTAAGAAATAAGTGTCTTGCTGGGCAGTGGTGGCACACGCCTTTAATCCCAGCACTTGGGAGGCAGAGACAGGCGGATTTCTGAGTTCAAGGCCAGCCTGGTCTACAGAGTGAGTTCCAGGACAGCTAGGGCTATACAGAGAAACCCTGTCTTGAAAAAACAAAACAAAACAAAACAAAACGGAAATAGGTGTCTTTTGTCTTGCTTTCCTGATATCATATACAATAGTAAAACCGTTTTTTGTTTTTTTTTTTTTTCAAAACAGGGTTTCTCTGTATAGCCCTAGCTGGCCTGGAACTCACTCTGTAGATCAGGCTGGCCTGGAACTCAGAAATCTGCCTGCCTTTGCCTCCCAAGTGTGCCACCACTGCCTGGCTAGTAAAACCATTTATAAAAAGCCATTTTTGATGATAATGTCCACTAGCAGAAAAATGGGTCAAGTCAAGTTTCACACAGCAGGATTCAACACATACTTGGAAGGAAATGAAGTTTATGGTGTGTCTGTCCTCTTAGGGAAAGACATTTAACTCACATGGCTTAATTTCAGAACTAACAATAGGGTATCCATACAGCAAAATGGCCCGGGGTGGTAGGTATACCACAGCAGAAGTTGTTATGGAATATAATGAGGAGCCCATACCAAGGTGTCCCCTGAGAAACCATGCCATGCAACAGATCTGGTATGAAAGACGTTTAGTGGTGGAAGGAAGGGGAGCGAGGGCCTGGAGGAGGGGTAGAGACAGACAGAAGGGAGCAGAGCCATGAGGGCAGAGAAGGGGAGAGAGAGAAGGACAAGAAAGGGTGGGGGGTGGGGGGGGGAGGGAGAGATCAACCGGGAACAGGAGGGAACAGAGAGAAAGAGAGCCAAGCAGTCCTTTTCTAAGCCATCCACACCTCAGCGGCAGGTAATGGCAGCAGATGGTTGTTGTAAGCCATTGCTAGGTCCTGGGGATGAGCCGAGCCGAGCTAACAGGAGTCCCTAGGTTAAGATCTTGCAGCTCCTTTTCTCGCCTTTAAACTAGGGTTCTTCACTTTTGATTCTATGGTGAAAACCAACCAACTAAGCAAGCAAACATAGGCAATGGCTAGGCATAGTGGCTCAGGTTGTTATCCTAACACGGGAGAGAAGGGCCAGAGGATCAAGGGATCAAAGATAGTTTCATCTACATGAGTTGCAGACTGGCCTGTGCTGGTTAGATCCCTGTAACTAACAAACAAAAAAGGGGCTGTACATTTTTTTGTTTGTTTTTGTTTTTTGAGACAGGGTTTCTCTGTGTAGCCCTGGCTGTCCTGGAACTCACTCTGTAGACCAGGCTGGCCTTGAACTCAGAAATCCACCTGCCTCTGCCTCCCAAGTGGTGGGATTAAAGGCGTGCGCCACCACCACCCGGCTTGGGGCTGTACATTTTTGTGGTAGAGCCCTTGCCTAGTGTGTACAAAGACAGAGCCTATGTGTGAGAGAATGGTCCCACAACTCGTTTGAAAACAATGGACCTGTTGGATAGTGTCTCAATGCCCCAGATAGAAGGCCTTTGCATTTTCTCTAAAGTAGGGCTGGGGGTATAGCTCAGCAGGTAGATGCTTGCCTGGCATATACAGGGCCCAGAATTTGAGCCTCAACCCTGCAAAAATAAAAAATAAGCAAATGTCTCCCAAATGCACACTCCTTTGATGTGCCACATCTTACTACAGGTTCATTGCACCAGACATGCTATACCTCAGGTATGCATGCTACCAGCTGCCTGTCCCCAGCAGCCCAGGCAGCTTCCTGTCACCTTTGTTTAAGCTCTTCCTTTTATTCAAGCCTGCATCTCTAAGCTCTTGACTTCCTTCAAGGCCCCCAAGTTGACCCCATCTTCCTACATCCTTCTTGGCTCCTTCTGCTTGGAATTCCAAGCTGTCTGCGGCTCAGCAGGGATCTACACCTTTGCATCTATCTGTAAATTCTGCCTCTGGGGTCTAACTTGGGTATTCTCTATCCCTTTAGGGAGTTGTTTCCAGTAGAATAGAGTAGAGCTATTTGACTCTTGACTCTGCAGTAGGAGATGGAGGGGCAGCTGTGGGGTGAACTGTCCCCGTGCAGAGCACAGGCATCAGGCAGATGGTGGAGATGTGATGTTGACTCACCTTTGTAGCAGCTGAACCGTCCAGGGGAGCATGTGAGTCTAGCCAGCCCTTCTGGGCCCAGAGCCCTTCCATGATAATGGCTCAAGTTTTTATCCTACAAAGAATCTAGGCTGATGGGCTTCTTTTCCACTTAAAGTTCTAGCAGTGTGACATTCCCACAGGAACAGGTAAGGGGGCGAGGGTCTGTCTCTTCCTCCATGCCAACAGGTATTGTTTTGGCAAAGTCCTCAGAGGAGGGGAAGGTGGGAGGAAGCTAGTCTGGTATGTATCAACAGAAGGTGTCAAACAAACGTTTTTGGAGTTCTGACAGTGTTAAAACCACTTCCCATACACAGGTGCTTGGGAACTCCTCTCCGTCAAACCGTAGAGAGAGGCCTTAGGTAAGGTTGGTTCTGGCCTGGTGGAAAGATGCTGTCAAAGAGCACTGGTCTAGCTAATGCACTGGGAAGAGTGCATTGTTAGTAATAAGATGAATGGCCCACTCGTTCTTGGCTATAAAAGACATCAGAAACCCTCATGTGTACCCCCACTGTGATGGGCAACACACATTCTATATAAACATAGACACACGCCCAGATGGGACCATACTGCCACGCTGCACAGGCAGGTACTCAAACAGCACAGTCAGCTTCCAAGCAAGCTGTAGGAATGCATACCCCACGGGAGAGTATGCTGCCTGGAACGATACCAGACAGAAGCTAGGAATGTGTTTAGAAAGCACTGTGAGCTCTGAGGCAGGGGGATGGGAAACTGGTCCTGTTGTGTGTAAGGGTGAGGAGAAGAGATAAGAGATACAAAATGCTCTTCCTTTGATGGGAACCACACAGGCTCCTCTTCCCTCTACACAGGAGTGGGGTTTCTCCCTGGACAAGCAAAGTCTCTAAACCCCATGTATTTTTTTTTTCCTAAGTAACGAAGTTCCTTTGTTGCCTCAAGCTGTCTAGCAGGGAGTCTGCTAGGGTTTGCTCACTGGATTTCACTGGGAGCAGGCTGGGGAACATGCCTCAAGGATGTACTCTGGAGTTTCTTCTAGCACTCATGGGGAACACCAATGATGCAGAATCCTCCATAAGCAGAGACCAGGGGCCCATGTTCACCAAGTAGAATTATTGCAGCGGCAAGTTAGCGAGCTGGGCTGGGGTGTAGCCGGTAGTCTCTGTTAGCTGGGAAGCTGAGTCGGACGAATCATTTGAGCCCATGAGTTTGAAACCAGCCTAGTTAGCATACATAGACCCTGACTCAAACACCACACACATACACAGAGTGACAGACAGACAGACAGACAGACAGACAGACACGCACAAGTGCGCGCGCACACACACATATCTTGGGTGTCCAGGCTGTTATTGTCTTTTTCTAGATAAGATGAACCCTTCAGCAGGTCAGTTGGCTCTGTTGAGAGGTTTGGAAAATCCTGCCCTGCAAAGGCATTTCCAGAATGCAGGAAATAGGAAGAAGCCTGAAGTCCATTTGGAACTGTCGTCAAGAGCTGGGAAGGGCCTTTGGTTAGAAGGAGACAGCTGGAATCTAATGTGAGCCTCAGGTATAGACCAAGAGAAATGGGCAGAAGCTACCAAGTGGCTTCAGTCTATGGGGGGACAACTCTCCAGCAGTGGGACGTCTTTGAGCTCAAGTGCAAGGGCAGAGTTCCTGCTTCAGGAAAGTCGGGACCCTGACTATCCATTCTGCTGGTCACTGATGTTCTGGTTGTCTGTCATGCCCCGCGTGGACAGATTCGAGCTGCTTCTTAGCATGGTCTTGGCTCCCCTCCCACAGTACTCTTTGCTTCTTTAGCCCACAGGACTACTCCATTCCCCAGACTTGAGAAGCCTACAGGGCTTCCTGTGCATGTTCCAGGGCATGTTCTCGCTGGCTCTCTGTAGAGCAGTATTACAAGCTAGACAAGCTATTGTGATTGTGATTGTGTGTGTGTGTGTGTAGACCAGAGGTAGATATTAGGTGTATTCTTCCTTTTTTAAAAGATTTTATTTATTTATTTTATATACATGATGAATACGCTGTAGCTGTCTTCAGACACACCAGAAGAGGGCATCAGATCCCATTACAGATGGTTGTGAGCCACCCTGTGGTTGCTGGGAATTGAACTCAGGACCTCTGGAAGAGCAGTCAGTGCTCTTAACCACTGAGCCATCTCTCCAGCCCAGGTATCTACTTCTATTAATCTCCACCTTATCTTTTGAGACAAGGTCATTGAACCTTAAACTCACTGATTATCTACACTTGCTGACCAGTGAGTGCCAGGACCCACCTCCCACCCCGCCCCACCCTGCTTTAAAAGAAATTCTTTATTTTACTTTCACTTTATGTGTACAGGTGTTTGTGCCCGCATGCATGAGCCTGCACATGCCAGAAGAGAGTGTTAGATCCCATGGAACTGCAGTTATATCAGGTTATACCATGTAGGTGCTAGGAATTGAACTCAGGACCTCTAAAAGAGGATCCGGTACTCTTAACTGCTGAGCCATTCCTCCAGAACCTCCAGGGATCCTCTTGTATCTGAACTTGAAAGCATAACTACTTAATTTTGTTTTGTGTGTTTTTAAAAAATAGATGTGGATTTAAAAAAAACATGTATTTATTTTATGTATAAATATTTTATGAGCACACTGTCACTATCTTCAGACATACCAGAAGAGGGCATCAGATCCCATTACAGATAGTTGTGAGTCACCATGTGGTTGCTGGGAATTGAACTCAGGACCACTGGAAGTGCAATCAGTGCTCTTAACCACTGACCCATCTCTCTAACCCTTACTTTGTATTTTCTTTTCTTTCTTTCTTTCTTTCTTTTTTTTTTTTTTTTTTGTCTTTTGAGACAGGGTTTCTCTGAGTAGCCCTGGCTGTCCTGGAACTCACTCTGTAGACCAGGCTAGCCTCGAACTCTTGAACTCAGAAATCCGCCTGCCTCCGCCTCCCAAGTGCTGGGATTAAAGGCATGCGCCACCACCACCCGGCAATTTTTGTATTTTCAAGACAGAGTTTCTCTGTGTAGCCCTGGCTGTCCTGAAATTCACTCTGTAGACCAGGATGGCCTCAAATTCAGAGATCCACCTGCCTCTGCCTCTGGAGTGCTGGGATTAAAGTTGTACACAGGCACCACCTGGCCCTTACTCGTTGTTTTAAGACAGTGTCATGTCCCTAAGCTGCCCAGGCCAGCTTTGAACTAACTCTGTAGCCAATGTCTTGAATTTTCAATCCTCCTGCCTTAGCCTCCTGAGTAGCTGGGATTAGAAGCTTGTGTTTCCAGGTCCTGCTGAGCTTATGTTTCCTTTTATGTGAGACATAACCCTGTGTGAGTATTTCCAGTCACTAGTTGGGATCTGGGAGTGGGCGAGCAGGCTATCTCCCATTTCAGCCTTCAGTAGTTCACAGCGGGCACAGTCGATAGGAGTGAGACTGGGTCATGGGTGTGTAGATCTGTTCTTCTCAACACTCTTCTTTCAGAAGGCCCCATTCCCCAGAGACACTTGAGGATTCTGGTTTGCCATGTGCCCTGTGTCCTTCTTTTCCACCAAAGAAGCAAGCCTACCAGATCCTCTTCCATCTCCGCCTGAGGGTGTGGCCATGAGGAGTATGCAGTGCTTTTGATATTTAGTATTTTTTCAAAAGATTTAATTTTACCCCCCCCCCTCTCTCTGTGTGTGTGTGTGTGTGTGTGTGTGTGTGTTCTTGGAGTCTAGAAGAGACCATCAGACTAAATGTGGGTGTTAGAAACCGAACTTGGAAGAATAGCAAGTGCTCTTAGCCACTGAACCATCTCTCCAGCCTCAGTGTTTAGTATTTTTAAAAACAGGATATCACTGTGTAGCCCAGGTTAGCCTGGAGTTCAAGCTAGCCCTAAATATTCTGACCCTTCTGCTTCATTTTCTTACATACTTAGGTTGTTGCCATCATGTTTGGCTCTGGGGGAGACACGGAAGAACTACTACCTCTTTGTCACATCTTTAGGTTTAAAGTGAGTTCAGCTTGAGAACCAATGTCTGTCTACACTGTGAACATGGGGTCATATAGTCAAGGTACATGCACATGTGTCTCCCAGTAACCTCTTAGAACTGACTCTTGAGATAACACTTGCTTTTAAAAAAAATGATATTTATCGCTGTGTGCACATTTAAAAAGATCAGCGGAAAACTTAGGTTGTTGGTTCTGTCTTTTCACCATATGAGACTTGAGATTAAACTCAGGTCGTCAGGCTTGGCAGCAAGCACCTTTACCCACTGAGCCATCTTGCTGGACCTTCTGGGACAGTACAGATGTGAAATACTTTGTCTTTCATTCCCAGAAGAAACTCATTCCTGTATTCTAACTTTGCATCCCAAATACCTGTTGCTTTTTATGTGTCTATCAAAGGAATGGGACCAGGCAGACTGTGTCTCTTGTGTAGGGGTGTGTTCCAAGTGTAGTCTGTGGGATCTGACTGACAGAACCTAGATTCCCCCTAATGCAACCCCTCGAAGGCTGGCTTCAGGTTTCCCCTCATTTCTGAGCCCTCTAACCACCCTCAGTTGAGGCTTCCTCTACCCGGGGCTTCTGTGGGACTTTTCACGTGGTTAGAAAGGGGGGACCCTCCCCTCCACCAAGGTAAAGCCCAGAAACAGCTTAAGCGAGTTTTGGTTCTTCTTTTTTACTCCCTTGCTGAACGGAGACACTTGTGTGTGGACAGACTGTGACCTGTGATGCTCTGGTCACACTGAGTTCATGGCTCTTAGTCGTCATCTATGAGGAAGGGTCATAGAAGGGAAACTTAGAGCAACTTCACCTCGTTCTATGTCAGCCTCACCTCCTGAGGGCCGGGTTCCAGACATGCCCCGCTGAGGACCTCTGATATGAGGTGTGACACGATCCTGGAGGACAGAATCTCCTCCAGGTCCACATGGACCCACCTTGTCAGAGTGGGGTGACTTCTGGGCATACCTACTCTAGGTGCCAGGGTTCTTCTTCCTGGCTCTTAGCCATCAAGAAGTTTTGTTCAGATCTTGCACTCGTGCCGGGCGGTGGTGGCGCACGCCTTTAATCCCAGCACTTGGGAGGCAGAGGCAGGCGGATTTCTGAGTTCGAGAGTTCGAGGCTAGCCTGGTCTACAGAGTGAGTTCCAGGACAGCCAGAGCTATACAGAGAAACCCTGTCTCGAAAAACAAAAACAAAAAAAACCCCAAAAAAACAGATCTTGCACTCGTAAGGATTAGCTGCCTGCCGTAAGCCAGCAGGTGTGTGAGTGGTCAAAGGTGATCTTTGAGTTCAAGGGACAAAAGGGCCTCGGTGGGTAAAGGTGCTTGTTATACAAGCCTGCCGACTGATGGCCTGAGCTTCTTGCTTGTTCCCTGGAACCCATGATAGAAAGAGAGAATTCTGAAACATTGTTCTCTGACCTCCACACAGAGGTCACTGCACCTTGTACACACACACACACACACACACACACACACACACACACACCACACAAAAATAATATAATAATAACAGTAATTAAAATTCATTGATAAAAATGATGGGCGGGGAATAGAAGAGCATACCTTTAATCTCAGCACTTGAGAATCAGAGGCAGACAGATCTCTACGAGTTCAAGGCCAGCCTGATCTACAGAGCAAGTTCCTGGACAGGGAGGACTACTTAGAAAGATCCTGTCTCAGATGACAGTGGTGGCATACACCTTTAATCCCAGCACTCGGGAGGTAGAGGCAGGCAGATCTCTAAGTTTTAATCCAGCCTGGTCTACAGAATGAGTTTCCAGATAGGCAGGGCTACACAAAGAAACCCTGTTTCAAAAAGGCAAATAAAAAAAAAATCCTGTCTCAAAATTAGTTAAGTCATTAAAAATAATAAAAAAAGAGTAGCTAGTGAGACTCTTAATGGGCACCTGCCATCAAGCCTAAAAGCTGAGTGAAGTCCCTGGAACACAGATGCTGGAAAGAAAGAACTGAGCCCCACAAGTTGTCCTCTGTTGACTATAAATAAACAAATGTAAAAACAAAAAACAGGACTGGAGAGATGGCTCAGCGATTAAGAGCACTAATTGCTCTCCCAGATGTCCTGAGTTCAATTCCCAGCAACCACATGGGTGGCTCACAACCATCTGTAATGGGACCGGATGCCCTCTTCTGGTATCTAAAGACAATGACAGTGTACTCATATACATAAAATAAATAAATCTTTAAAAAGAACAAAAAACAAAAAACAAAAAACAACCCAAAAAACTTAGGACAAAGGAATGGTTGACTTATTAAGACTGTTGTTTCATAACTCAAAAGTTGGGAATGTTAAACCTATTGATCTGGAGAAGTGGACCAGTGACCAGCTGGGTCAAAGACAAGGAGTGAGGGGTGGGAAATAAAGTCACTGGGAGAAGCTCAGCAGACTCCTGAGAAAAATGTAAGACCACAGGGATTTATAATGCCAGCTCCCAAAAGACGCAGGCAAGAGGACTATGAGTTCTAAGCCAGATTTAGGCTACATAGAGACTCTTGTTTCAAACAAACAAGCCAACAAACACCCCCCTTCCCTCCAAATCTTTTCAAGACAACAACAGAAAGCATTAAACCAAGCCTGCAGTCCTTCCAAGTGTCTTCCACAAGGCAGGAAGTGCTCCTTGGGAGAGCTGGGGATGCAGGGGGCCTCGATTTCCAATTCCAGTATGACAGACAGACAGACAGACAGACAGTCAGACAGACAGACAGACAGTCAGACAGAGCAAAACAGAAACTTGATAAGCCACTAATACTAAACTTTTCTGCCGGTTCTGTTGTTTCCAGGACATGTATGCTATGACAGATTAGGGCAATGTGCCAAGGCCAGTCACAGCCTTTTGGAAGGTGAGCGGGGCTAAAAGGAGGATCAGTGTTTCAGAGTGACAACCACCCTTGAAGAGAGTGGGAGGTAGGTGAAGAAAGAATGTGCCTGATTGAAGGACTCCAGGGACAGGGTTATCTTAGAACCCCCAGACTCCTAGCTAGACCCTAAATGATGTCTGGGCATATAGCTCAGGGCCTTGGGTTTGATATGTGTCATGAAAAAAGTTGCCATGCTTCTCTCCTTGAAATGTAGGTTTGCTTCATGTCATGAGCACGTCCTGCTGTCCCTCTGGTCCCCACTACCACCTGTCTCTAGTAGGTCACGCAGTGATGTGAGGCGTGCAGTCAGGGGAAACTCTTGAGGTTTCTCAGAAGCCAGGAATGGCCAGGTCTCCAGGTGGTTACAAAGGCATTCAAGTGGGTCAGAGCTGATGGTCAGCTTGAGGGCAGAAGATACCAGCTAACCAAATCCGGGGCAGCCGGAGGCAGGGGTGAGGAGAAGGGAGGGAGCACACTCCCTTGGAGAATGGTTAGGTTTTAAAGGGGTCTGGCCTAGACCCTGACTAGGTTCAGCTGGCATCATGGGATGGCACTTGGGCAGTCCTGGGGATTCTGCACTTAGAAGGGCTTCATACTTTGTTTAATGCTTTCTGTTGTCTTGAAAAAAAATTTGGGTTTGTTTGTTGGCTTGTTTGTTTGAAACAGAGTCTCTATGTAGCCTAAATCTGACTTCAAACTCATAGTCCTCTTGCCTGAGCCTTTTGGGTGCTGGCATTATAAGTCTCTGAGATTTAAACATTTTTTTTTTCCAATAAGAGGCCCTAACTTTTGATCTTGCTTTGGTCCTGCAAACCTACAGCAGGTCCTGGGGCTGAACTGTAGAGGTTGGACCTGCTGTGATGAGGCTGGACCTGCTGTGATGAGCCCCAGCACCACAGGCCAGACACTTCTCAGCTTGAGACCAGGCTGAAGGAGCTTCTCTCAGCAAGCCCAGGGACACAGTGGGAAGAGTTATAAAGCAGACCACAGATGCTGGTGAGCTGGCAGAGAAGGGGAACACCTCAAGGTGTGCTTAGGGCAGGAGAGCTGATAGGGGTCAGGGTTTGGAGTTTTCATGGCCTAGCCCCAGAAAGCAGCTCATAGAGAAGAAGACCATGATGAAGGTTCCAAGTCCTCTGCTTCCCATAACCCACAGCCCTGGGGTTTTCCACTTGAAGTGCTCCTAACAGCGTCCTTTGGTCATCCAATAGCAAGCAAGTTAAATGAGCTACTGTGCTTAACTGGAAGACACTGGGCAGGTGACAGAGGCAGAGAGGGTGCTGGGCATCATCATCATCCTCTCTCTCTCTCTCTCTCTCTCTCTCTCTCTCTCTCTCTCTCTCTCCCTCTCTCTCAAACTCCCACCTAAGAAACTCTTCCAAGAATACCTTATCTCTAGAGATGACAGTCCCTTCCAGGACAAAGCAGCATGCTCCTAGACCTTTTTAGGAGTAATACAGCTTAGCATCCCCTGCTGCGTGACTTTGGTCACTGGGAACCTCTTCCTTGCCACCATCTGGTCTCCCACTTTCTTCATCTATACAAAATCACTGTCTAAAAGCTTCCAGCCAGGGATTAGTTCCCTTTTGTCTAGACCGTCCGCTGTTTGAGGGCAAAGATTAGGTTCTCAGCTTCTCCATCCAACACAGATGGATACTGTGTTATGCCTTAATGATAAAATTATACAGCAAGATGGACAATTACATATACATTGTTTGAGACAAGGGCTCAGTGTATCCTAGGCTAGCTGAGGATGAGTTTGAATTCCCAAGCCTCTTCCTTCCCTCTTTCTCATGCTAGGATTATAGGCGTGTACCACCATACTAAGTATGTGTGCGGAGGAAGAGCCTAGTGTCATGCATGTTTGGCAAGCAATCTACCAACTGAGTACCCGACCAACCCCTCCTCTCCCCACTAACAACTACACACTGACCGATTGACTAGCACTGCCGGCAAGCCGACATCAAGAAAACTTGCAGCCGGGCAGTGGTGACGCACACGTTTAATCTTAGCACTTGGCAGGTAGAAGCAGGTGAGTTTGAGGCCAGCCTGGGCTACAGAGTTCCAGGACAGCCAATGCTTCACAGAGAAACCCAGTCTCAAAAAAACAAATAAAACCAAAACAAAATAAGCAAACAAAAAAACCCCTTCTTGCCATTGTAACCCAAAGAGACAAAGAGAAGCTTCTCTATTTAAGAAGGAAGAGGCAGAGCTGTGTACCCAGTCATACAACAAGGGAGGGATGCAAGACCCATGTCTCCCACCTCCCTTTGGCATCTATTAAGAGCAACAGATACGGCAAACAATACGAGTCTAAAGAGTGCAGGTACCCGTGCGTTTGTCCATGTTCTATAATCCTTGTGGGGAGATTCCCAAGCTGTCCCCTCTCCCTTGACATAGTATATTTAAAATTCCAAGCAGGACCCGAGCAACAAGGAGCCGCATGACTCTACTCACCAGGTCATCTATGTTATAGGTGATGGAATCCATGTCCAAGGTTAGTGGGTAGTTCATAGCTGCAGTTCTTCGTCACCAGGCTGGTCGCTGTCTGATGCTGAGAAGGTCTGTGTCGGTGCCTATGGAGAGGTGGCAGGCGTCAGCCGGGAGCTTAAACAAATGAGCCATGTGCGGTCTCCTGGGGCCAGGGAGGGCTTGCTGCTTACCTCTCAACTCATCTCTCTCTCTCTCTCTTTTTTTTTTCCACTGGGTCTTTTCTGGTGTGTGTGTGTGTGTGTGTGTTTTCCCCTTTCTTTTCTTTTTTTTTTTTTTTTTAAGAAAAAGGGAAACTCCCCCCTGCAGAATCAGTACTAGCCAAGCATTTCAGCATCTTTCCTGGCAATCATGGTCTGAACTGGGCCAAAGGTCTGGTGTGAAGGCAGCCCCTCCCTTCTGCTCCCTGGACCTCTGTGAGGGATGCAGATAGACTTGGGAAACTCCTCATAGAAAGGGGTTAGAAAAGAGTACGTCCAGCCTCCTGTAGACACTCGCTTACCTCATCACTAAGGTGACCAACCACCCCAGTTTGCCCAGACCAAAAGAAAGTCCCCTGCCCTGGGAAACCCCTCAGTCCCAGGTGAACCAGGGCACCTGATCCATCTGTGACTGCCATCCTTTTGCCCAGCTATGGAGGAGGAACTCTGCCCCCTCCCTCTTTCCAGCTCAAGTTTGAAAGAGTTAAATTAGAAATTTTCAAAGGGAACAACCCTAAGATAATACTAGAAGAAGAAAAAAAAAGTGAAACGAAATTACCAGACAAGAGCGCAATATAAACACAGCCACAGAGCCATCTCTGACTCAGAAAAAAAGGTGTTTCACCACAAATAAACTTGTAGACACCTGGTTAGAAAGGACATGGGTGGCCACATAGGCCACCCCCCACACCTCCAATTTCACACGAGAGGGCTCTGAAGCCCAGAGACAGAAACTGACTTACCCAGGATCCCTTGCCTTGCACCCAAGCGTCCTGACTGCACGTTTGTCATCCTCTGCTCCGGTCATAGCTGCTCTGCAGGTTCACCGTGCCCGCGCTCTGCCCCTGCTCTGTCCCATCCTGAGAGTTGCTTCTTTCATGAAGACCTGTGGTGGACATTGATCCATTTCCCCTCCAGGTCTTGTCCTGGTGGGCTTTCTTCCATGGGAGGGCATTTCCTGACTTAGTTCACGATAGTGTAAGATTGTGCCCAAAGGCACTACATATGGTGCGCTATTTGTGTGTGTGTGTGTGTGTGTGTGAGAGAGAGAGAGAGAGAGAGAGACAGAGAGACAGAGAGACAGAGATACAGACAGAGACAGGGAGATAGACAGACAGAGACATAGAGACAGACAGAGACACAGAGACAGACAGAGACATAGAGACAGACAGAGACAGAGAGACAGACAGAGACAGAGAGACAGACAGAGACAGAGAGACAGACAGAGACAGAGAGACAAGAGATACAGAGACAGAGATACAGAGATAGAAAGACAGACAGAGATAGAGAGAAAGACAGAGACAGACAGAGGCAGAGAGACACAGAGACAGAGACAGACAGACAGAAACACAGAGACACAGAGAGACAGAGACAGAGAGACAGACAGACAGAGAGAGAAGCAGAGAGACAGAGAGAGACAGAGAGACAGAGACAGAGAGACAGACAGACAGAGACAGAGAGAGAAGCAAAGAGAGAGAGAGAGAGAGAGAGAGAGAGAGAGAGAGAGAGAGGGCCTATGGAGATGAGAGAACAACTTGCGGGAGTTGGTTCTCTCCTACAACTTGGGAATGTGAGACCTGGGGATCAAACTCAGGTGGTCAGGCTTGGTGGCAAGTGTCTTTCCCTGTTGAGTCATCTTGGTGGCCCCAAAAACTGCTCTTAAGGAGGAAGAAGGCCAGGACAAGGGGCTGGAGTCCCCTCTAGCACATCTAGTCCTGTATTGCTCAGGGATACACGGCCTCAATGCTTGCTGGGTCTGGAGCTGACTAAGCACCGTTCATCCTTCCAGCTCTACGCCACTTCATCTTGCCCAGCAACAGACACACGTCAGCTTCTGCTGCTCTGAGCGCACTGCTCAGGAAAGACAAAGCATGAGAATCTCCTAGGAGTAGAAAGGGACTTCGAAAGACAAGCCAGTCACTCCTCAGTCTACCCGCCCCTCGTCCCCAGGCAATGCAAAATAAGAGACCAGAGCATCCTCATCAAACAGTCAAGGGGGAGAAAGTTGCTTCATGAAATCAAGTTTCCTCAGATGTGAGGGTGAATGTCTGTCACCCAAGCACTTGGGAGGATGACACAGGAAGATTTTGAGTTTGAGGCTACAGCGGTCTATGTGATGAGACCCGTCCATAAAGTAAAACGCAAAGGGGAAAGGTAGGTCATGTCTCAGAGTGGGATGATTTAGTGTTTAGAATTAGAAACCGACTCCTCATGTTGAGTCAAAATGTATCTTCTATGACATCCCCAGCTGTCCCCGCTGGGCCTCAGACAGAACCCTGTAGCATGTCTCCCAAGTGACCTCTGGGTACAGACATCATGTGCCTGTGAATCTCATGTGTCCCAACCCACATCCTAATGTCTTCAACTATAATTCAAAGAACTGGTTTCTGGGTGCCTTATCAGCCTGTGCTTTGACCTTAGGTGATTTCCTGTCAGTGGTCCAGAAAGCCAGTGACAAGGACAAACTATGGAAAAGGGAGTTTCCTTGTTCAGGGACACTGAATATATTTAGTTGCAATTAGCGTGACCTTTTCTGTAGGCGCCTTTTACTCTCGGCAGCACGCTTAATGTTGATGGTTCTAAGCCACCACTGGATTTTATGAAGGGAAACCTGTCATCTGTGGATGTGATGACAACATGAAAAAGCCATCCCTCGGACTAGCCAGGTCCTGATAGGATGACTCTTGGCAGGATAAAATCAAAACCAGCCTCTTACTTCATAGAGCTAGACACTTCCGAGGTCGGAGAAGACATTATGGAAACATTAGGGAGGTGTGTGTGTGTGTGTGTGTGATGAGGATGGAGGACTGCATGAAAAAGTGTGTGGAAAGAATTGTACCACTCGCGACACACTGTGGCGGACACTCAGCACTGGGTGTGGTGATGCGGATGGAGATGAGGAGGTGGGCGGAGCCTGGGATTGATCTGGGGCTGTCTCTTCCCTGATTCTCTATCGCTGTACTTTTCTCAGGCTGTGTGGTAGACTCAGAGGGAGTGTCAGGAGGGTTCAGAACTCTTCCTTTCCTTTTCCTTTTCTTTCCTGCCTCAAGAAACACGTGGTAGGAGAGAGCCAACTCCCAAAAGTTGTCCTCTGACATCCACATAAGTGCTGTTGCACACACACACACACACCACACACACACACACACCAGAATGTAATTGTGATGACTAATCTTGGTTGTCAACTTGACAGAACTTGGAAGAAGGAACCACATCAGATGTACCTGTAAGCAAGTCTGTGGAACATTCTCTCTTTCTCTTTCTTTCAGATTTATTTTTATTATTTTATGTGTATGAGTGCTTTGCCTAGATATTAATCTGTGCACCACACACGTGCCTGTTGCCTGAGGAGGTGCTGAGCCTCCAAGCTGGGAAGCAAACCTGGGCCCTTTGCAAGGACAAGTGTCCTTAATCATGGAGCCAACTTCCCAGCATCCTCCTTTCCTATCTATCTGTCTATCTATCTATCTATCTTTTTTCAGGATTTTTTCTTTTTTTTTCCTTTTTTTTTGTTTGTTTGTTTTTGTTTTTTTCGAGACAGGGTTTCTCTGTATAGCTCTGGCTGTCCTGGAACTCACTCTGTAGACCAGGCTGGCCTCGAACTCAGAAATCTGCCTGCCTCTGCCTCCCAAGTGCTGGGATTAAAGGCGTGCGCCACCGCGCCACCACTGCCTGGCCCAAGGGGCATTTTCTTGACTGCTGATTGATGTGGGAGACCCAGTCCACTGTGGGCAGTGCCAGCGATGGTGGGCGGTGCCAGCGGTGGTGGGCGGTGCCAGCGTTGGTGGGCGGTGCCAGCGATGGGCAAATGGTCCTATGAACTGTCTACGAAGGCAGCTGAACCCGAGCCTGGAAGCAAGTCAGCAAGCAGCATTCTTTCCTGATTTTTATTTCAGTTCCTTCCTCGAGGTTTTCACTCTGGGCTTCTCTGAATGACGGGCGGTGACATGGAGATATAAGTCAAATAAACCCTTCCCCCCATTTTATCACAGCACCAGAGAAACAAACTAATACAGTAATAAAAATAAATAAGATATATAGGTAGGTAAATAAAGAGATGGGACCCAAAGTGGTGTGGAGGAGCTTCTATCTGCAATCTTTTAAAAACATTTTATTTATGTATGTGAGTATTCTGTCGTTGTCTTCAGACATACTAGAAGATTGCTGGGAATTGAACTCAGGACCTTTGGGAGAGCAATTAGTGCTCTTAAGCACTGAGACATCTCTCCAGCCCCTCTATCTGCAATCTTAACAGACAATAGAGTGCTGAGGCAGGAGGATTTCTGTGATTTTAAGGCCATCCTAGATGACCTGAATGTTCACTGCAAGACACTGCCTCATAAGCCCAAGCCCAAAACAGAAGCAGAGGTGGAGCAGAGGGAGGTTTAGGCTACAGTGACACTCTCTCTAAGCATCTAAACCATCACACAGATGGCCTCCTCTGCCACGAGGCTCTGCCATAAACTGCTGCCACGCCCCGAAACAGTGACATTAGCTGGTGATGAACTAATACCTCGAAAACTGTGAGCCAAAATAAACCTTTGTAAGCTGATGGTTGCAGATAGTTGCTATGGTAACTGAAGTCTTCAAGCTCATAGGACCAGACTAGCTTCCTCAGGATGGAGAAGGTGGTGGCTATGCAGTGGCCTCGACTTAAAAGATGTGAAGGCAGAGGTTTCAACTCTATGTTACAGTCAGCTGGGGTGGGATGCTTCCAGGTAGGACAACCAAGATTATGTTTCAGTTTGCAGCTTGTGTGTGATTCCCAATTTCTACCCTGTGGACAGCTTTCCCGAGGCTGAATTACTCTTCCCCAAGCTTCTCACTGAAATGACCAGTGGTGGCTCTGCCAGAGCTGGATTTGTGTCTGGCTTAGGTGACTGCTTAAGCTCCAGCTCAGGTGGATTTTTCTCAGTAATTATGCTTTGCTGTTAATAGGTTGTATTACATTTCCATTTGTTCTGGCTATTAGTTATAATCACTTGTATCCACAGAAAAAATTAACTTGTTCCACAGAGGTTTAGGGTATGGCTGGAGGGAATAGGTCCCCTCTGCCTCAGCCTTTTATTAACCGGGAGTGTTCTTCTCTGTTCCTGGGTAGAGACCTCCTTGTTTTCCCTCTGGGTCTCTTTCAATGGTGACCAATAACACTTCCCAGCTCATTAACTTCAGAAACAGGAGGGTCCCTCTAAGTCTGTAAGGAAAATTATAGATTTTAACAGCATTCGATGCATTACACAGTCCTGTGGTTCTCAAATTTAGCTTTTCTCGATCTTTATACTTCACTGTATCTGTCTGTCTGTCTGTCTGTCTGTCTTTTTTTTTTAATTTTTATTTTCCAGATAGGCTCTCATCATGTAAAGGAGACTGGCTTTGAATTCACAGAGATCCACTTGCCTCTGGCTCCCAAGTACTGGGATAACAGCTATGTGACACCATACCCAACTCGCTCTTCCCCCCCCTCTAGTCCCAGGGGTCAAACCAGGGACCTCCCATAAGCTAGGCCAGTATATTGAGCTGCTGCCCGAGCCCCAAACATTCACGGTGCATCCAAAATTGTCAAAACATCTGTGTAGAAGTTATTGGCATGGTCCCTGCCATATTTAAGGGCTGGAAAGTAGAGAAACAGTCCCTTCCCTCCTCCTCCCTTTCCTCCTCCTTTTTCTTTTCTTCTTCTCAAGATTGTAATGGGAAAGGTTTAGAGAGCCAGAGTCTGAAGGCAGCTCCATAGGTATCAAACCTGATTCCACACAAGGCCTCATGATCAGAGAATTTGCAAAAGATTTGTACTTTCCTGACTGTCTCAGGGGAAAACTATGGCTAACCCCTCCAGGGGCTGTTTCTTAGTGCTGTGTTCCACGAATGGAGCTAGATTCTTTACACTCTGACCTCCTTTCATCCTCTGAACAGCCTTTAAGTGTAATAATTATTCCACTACATTGCAGACATGGAAACAAAGATTCAGACAGCAGTAGGAAGCAGTATGAAGGTTAAGAGCTCACTCGGGCACCAGGACCCAAAAGCACACTACAGTCAACACAGGAAGTGGGCGGTAAAGGTTGTCATTGCTGGGAGCCGACTCCCACACACACAGCTCTTCTGCCTTTAGGTATCAGGTAGTAAGTAGTTTGCAGGGAGGAAACAGGCCAGGTGTCGGGTAGGCACGCCAAGGTTACCATAAGGTTACAGGAACTATGTGTGTATCTGATGAGTACCAAAATGAGTACTGGCCAGGGAAGAGACAAAATTGGGGGCAGTGTGTCTAACAGGGAGGGCAGGAAAGACATGTGGACACGTTTGTATATGCATTTATACATGTGTGGAGAATATTTTCAATGGTGCCACGTCTAAGTAGCATGACTAAGTGGAACAGGGTAGAAGGTTCTTGGAGTGAAGGTCCAGTCAGCCATCTCTCTCAGGAGGGCTGTGTGTGATTGTGCTGTGTAAGGCTGTGAGACTGATGGAAAGGTTGTGGATGTAGCACCTAAAGGCCCAGATGGAGATCTCAGCACTTTTCATCAAGGAATGAAAGGGCTTTGTCCAATGTTCTAAGATGCTCTAAATAACAGATTCTCCTCAGACAGCAGTTCTCGAACTTGACACAGTGGCCTGAAGGTGTAAACACTGAAGTGGTAAACACGATGTCTGGGCTCAAGCCCAGTGGCTGACTCTGGCCTTAGAATCATGGTCTAGCCTATGTCCAACTGAACTGTTGTCCTGAGAACACTCAGAACGCTGGTGCCCTAGGCCAAAGAATCTCTTTACTTAGACACACCAGTCAGTCCCCCTGTTCTGACACAACTAGTATGTCACACTGGGGCTCCCAGCCCTTCCCCACAGAGCACTCAGCATGTCCACACAAAGGGCACATTATATAATGAAGACCTTTCTGGAACAAGGACAGCACCTCCCAAAACTAGCAAGATCTACCAGTTTCTTTCCTCAAAAAGAGCTTCCCCAGGGACCACTCTGGAACAGCTGAGATTTCCATCATGCCTCACAGACTTGGCTGCCTCTGCCTCTGGTACTTTGCTGCCTATTTTAGTTTCCACTCTATATGTGTTGTTGACATATGTATGCATGTATGTGTGTATGCATGTATGTGTGTATATATGTATGCATGTATGTGTGTGTATATATGGGCATGTGCATGCCACATACGTGTGTGGAGGTCAGAGGACAGCTTGCTTCCTAAGTGATAGGATGCTCATATAAACTATACCTTTCAAAAAATGATGGCCACTCAGGCAACTTACCTTTATGGATTCACATATAAGATACATTGGGGTTCAAAATTAGAAATAGAAATGTTCTAGCTCTTGTTTGTGGTAGATGATGGTTGATGACGGTTAATGCAGAGACGACTTGCTGGTCTATGTGTCCCTAAACAGACTCAGGGAACAACATCTCAGAAGAAAGGATGGCCAGAGTGTACAATGTACGGAGACGTTCTACGAGTGTTACGTCCTATATACATGACATGGTTATGGTAGTCATGAACTCACTGTACAAGGTTGGGCCCATCAAATCCTGTCATGTGTGAATACATGTCACGTATGACATGGATAATGTCACCTCACAAGGCCCGTCCCTCTCTGAGGTGCTATAGTTGATGGCTGCAGGGGAAGGAGGAGTTATATTCCTCAGTGCTGACTTAGACACTTCTAAGTTGCCTTTGTTCAAGTAAATAACTCCTCACTCCTGCTCATGCCAGCAACTCCAACTAAACACGCTCACACATGTGTGCATGTGCAGCCACACACAGACACACATGAGAGCAGAAAAGGGATTCACTGGGATGAAGGGGGGTGGCATGGAAGGAAGGGAGGGGATACAGAGGGCTCATGGGAGGAATGGAATCAAAGGAGACTATATATCTCAAATTGTGGAAAAATAAAATTTAAAACAATACAGATGTACTCAAGAGGCAGAGGCAGGTGGATCTCTGTGAGTTCCAGGCCAGCATGATCTACGTAGAGAGTTCTGGGACAACCAGGGTTACATAAAGGGACCCTGTCTCAATAATAAAAGCAGCAACAGTAACAATAATACAGATATGTGTGTACAACCTGTAAGCCTTAATGTACTACTTTATAATGTATTTGAGTGATACATCTTAGTATTGTTTGTGTAAAATATCATGCGTATGAGTCTTTTTTTTAAAAAAATAGAAATTCTCTGTAGGTACAAACTCTACATCTACACATATACACACACACATCCTCACACATTCACACACATGCATACACACCTATTATACATGCGCGCCCACATGTGTGCATGCACACACACACACAAAGAGAGAAAGAGACAGAGAGATAGAGAGACATACACACACAGAGAACTATATGTTAAAAGGGGGATTGGTCCAGGCATGGTAGCTCATACCTGTAAACCTAGAACTAAAGAGACTGAGGCAGGAGGATCGCCATGAAGATGAGGTCACCCTGGACTACAAAACGAGGCTCTTATCTGAAAAGTTTTTAAAGAAAGAAAAGAAGGTTGGGAACGGCAGGAAGGGTAGACAGGGCTCCGAGGGAAGGCCTGGATGAAGCAGAGGGTAGCACATATCTGAGTGAGTGGACAGAGAGCAGCTAGCACTGATTGGAACAGAGAAAGTGTGAGAAGGGACAGGAGGTGAGGAAAGTAGGACTGAGAGGGCCTGAGGGGACAGCTGGGAACACAGCAGAGACCACACTACACTCTCACAGTGACACTGACATCCAGGGAAGAAAATTAATCACCGACTACATACCAGGTTCAACAGGTCAAGGTCTCCAATTAGGACGGGTGACGGGTCCTTTGATAACAACAAATTATTCTGTGGACCTGACCATTCCAGGTACTGACCTACGTGCTGGGGATGTAATGAGAAACACAGCCACACATGGTGTAGCCCAGGCTGCCCCGAGGAGATGGGCATTAAACACATAAATGATGCACTTAGTGCCGGCAGTAACTCATAGTGTAGTTGTAAAAACCTACACGTTCTATGAAGAGAAGGGGCAGCGAGCTAAGAGAAGCATCAACCTGAACTCAATCCTCCTGAATGAACAACTGGACTGATTTCTGTTTGAGGCACCCTCACATTCATTGCTTCACACGAGTGCATCGTCCCACCCTGTGGAGAAGCCCTTTGGGAGTTCTTAGGGTATTTTGTTTAAGACGAAAGGTGGCCAGCCTCTGTAGACCCAGGTCTATCCAGCCAGCAGGGAGTCTCAGCTAGTTCTGATGTGGGCCATTGTGCTTGGCTGGACTGGGTAGCTAACTGACTAGCTCACAGTTCTTTTATTTAAGACTGTGTATTCCAGTGAGACTTTTATTAAGCCTTGCCTGGACCTCCCAACTCTCCAGCCTCTGCCTCCTTAGATCACATTTGAGCCACCGTGCCTGGCTCCTGAAACTTCTAGAATGGCCCAAGTCAAGGGAACAAACTTTGACTCTCCCATTTTCAGTTCGCAGAGCCTTCACAGGAGTGAGAGGGACTGCGGTCAATGACAGGGTGGTTAGAGGCTTGGGCTGTGGGTGGCCCAGAGTAGGGCAGGAGGGACAAGTTGACCTGGAAGCGACAGCAGGAAACGGGTGACAGCAGCTTCCTGATGTGGCTGTCCTGCAGTGAAAGTGAGCCAGGCCTCGGGTGGGGGTGACAGGCCAGCCGAAACTCCTCACCGCATTTCGGGACCTGTTGAGGCGGCCCACCTGCCTATCAGCACCTCGATCACACCTCATGAGAGAGAGAGGTTTCCAAATGACTCGGCCCTGCTGCTCCAGGAAGGAAGTGTTCTGGGCTGCAAATGGGGACCTGTGCGTGTGGGTCAGGCATCTGCAAGTGAGTAAGTGATGACACAGCACTGGGGGACAGGGCTGCTGACAGAGTGAGATCAGATCTGGAGAGGACAGAGACAGAGGGGCCATCTCACCTTCCCTCAGAGAGGGTCACGAATCCCGTCAACAGCTCCAACTAACGTGACAGACGTGGCCAGCTCTGCGGCCGGGCATATTAGGTCTTCTGTATGTGGCCCAGATTTATCACTTCTGTTTTTCAGGTAATAGGTATGTCTCCCGTGTGTTTCCAAATTTATACCCCGCCATCCCTTCTAACAGCCAGAACTCAAGTAGCTTTCCCTATACCCACGTCTGCAACCCGTCCCACCTCAGACCTTTGCTTGTAGGCTTTCTTTCTGGAATCTCCAGATGTCTGTATGTCCAAAGCCTAAACAACCTTAAAGCCACCTCAGTGTGCCTGCCTTCCTCCAGAGTCTCCAAAGGGAAGGAGGCACCTGCCCCACCTTGACCAGCATTTTTTACTTCCTACCTTATTTTCAAGTTACTGAAGAATTACACACTCTTGCTAGGTCATGAGAGGCTCTGGTGGCAAAGCCCTTTGTGATCCATCCTTTCCCTCTTGTCCCCAAAGTTTTACATACCATAGGTGCTTTTTGTTGTCTTTGATTGACCGAGTGGATGGATGGGTAGATGGACAGGGATGGGAAGTTTTCTGGTGTACAGGGCCCCCGCCTGTAAAGCTCATGCTGAGGCTCCCAGCAAGGTTGGGAGTTAGGAAGGAAGGCTTGCATGGAAATTTTGCTGGTCAGTAACCTGACGATGGTAGGTATGTGTCTGTGCTCTTCCTCATGTGTACAAGGTATAACTCCTACCTGGAGAGGAGGCTTGCGAATGTGCACCGTATCTAATAAGTGCTTGGCAAGTGTGTGCATGAGTTATCCAGGCAGGGTAGGGTAGGCACTGACCTCACCTGCCTTTTTTTTTTTTTTTTTTTTGTGGAGATGCCTGTGTAGTTATCAATCGCTTCTTCCGCCATTGAAAACACTTTGTAAAAGTTATACATTCGCTTGTTCATCGTGGGGAGAGCATGAATCCCATGGCGTATATGGGGGTCAGAGGGTAATTTGCAGGAGTCAGTTCTCTCTTTCTACCCTATGGGTCCTCCTCGGGGCATCAGGTTTCGTGGCCAGGGCCTTCACTGACGGAGCCATCCCGCAGCCTTGCTGCTCAGTTTTAATATCACAGTGCCAGACTCATAGGCAGACTCGCTATGCAACAGTTTGTTGACGATATGGATGGATGTGTGGGATAAGTCTGTAGCCTTCACTTCCTGTGGCAGAGGTACCTCCACAGTAGCGAACTAGCCTTTCAAAGCTTGAGGCCCTGCGTTCAGTCTCTAACAATGGTGGGGGCGGGGGAAAGAGCACTCGCAAGGGGCCTAGGAAACTAAACAAGACAGGTAGAATTCTTCAGACAGCAACGCAATCCCACAATCCTCCAGGGTCTTCAGCCACTACAGCGCAGATACCTCTGAGACTAGCGCCAGAGAGGGTGGGAAGGTCAGCTCCACAGGTGGGCAACTCACAGAACCTAGTTAGTTCACAATAAAACACTTACACTCAGGGAGAGAAGGAGACAATGGGTCGAACACCATGTCCCAGCCCAGTGCCTACAGAATGAACTTGCTCTCCTAGAGACAGGCTCCTGTCAACTGCAGGGGGAACTCAATACCTGACTTCTTGTCTGAGGCAGGCTGAGTTGGGAAGACATCAAAGAGATAGTCTCAGAAAAGACCTCAGTGGCTAATGAGGGCTTCTCTGAGATCCGTGGCTACTGAGCTGTGGGTGGTGGGTACACTGTATTTGAGAGAAGCTAACTTCAGTCATGAGAATAGGGCTCTGGGGGCTCCAATCTCATTCTGGGCTTTTCCCCTTGTCACACTGGCCTTGGAAGGCTTCCAGAAGATTGACCAGCTGGAGGTCTCCGATAGCAGCTGGCTACAGCACTGCTAGGCACAGGGCAAAGGGCACTGGAGCGTGTCACTTTAGCCTTAGCTTCTGAGGGCAGGGTACACATCAGGCTTCTCTGCGATCTACACGTTTGTGTTTAAGTTGAAAGCAACTAGAACCCGGGCAGGGAGAGAATTGTGTTGCTTTGGGAGCTGCTAGTTAGGCTGCGATTTGGTTTGTCTTGTTTTTCAAATGGCTTCTTTTAATTATTTCTGAAAAATCGATTTCTTTTTTTTTTTAAGATTTTTTATTTATTTATATGTAAGTACACTGTAGCTATCTTCAGACACCCATATGAGGGCATCAGATCTCATTGCAGATGGCTGTGAGCCACCATGTGGTTGCTGGGATTTGAACTCGTGACCTCTAGAAGAGCAGTCAGTGCTCTTAACCACTGAGCCATCTCACCAGCCCAAAAAATCGATTTCTACAATATGAGCATACATGATTTTTGTTTCTTTAAAATTATTGAAATAAAGAAAATTTAGATTCTGGTGGCGCACGCCTTTGATCCCAGCACTTGGGAGGCAGAGGCAGGTGGATTTCTGAGTTCAAGGCCAGCCTGGTCTACAGAGTGAGTTCCAGGACAGCCAGGGCTACACAGAGAAACCCTGTCTTGAAAAAAAAATTAGATTTATTTTATTACTTTGTGAGTATGAGCACTTTGCCTGCATGCATGTGTGTGTGTGCACACCACATGTTGTGTAAGTATCCAGACATGTCAGAAGAGAGCCTTGGATCCCCCAGCACAGGAGTTACATTACAGACGGTTGTGAGTCTCTGGTAGACACTGGGAATCAAACACCAGGTCCTCTGGAAGAGCAACCAATGCTCTTAACCACTGAGCCAACTCTTCACCCTCTAATTTGCTTTTTATGTGTGTATCTATTTTTATACGCCTATCTGTGCACCATGTGCGTGCAGGAGTCCGTGAAGATTAGAAGAGGATGTTGGGTCCCCTGGGACTGAAGTTACACTTAGCTGTGAGCCCTGTATCAGTGCTAGAGATCGAACCCATGTCTTTAGTAAGAGCAGCTAACGGAGCTGCCTTTTCAGCCTGAGAATACATTGTTTTAAAATATATATATATATTCATTTATTATTTTAATTTTTAAATTCTTTTTATTATGTATGTCTATGAGTTGTTTGCCTGCGTGTATGCACACTACCTGTGTGTCTGGTGCTCCGGGAGGTGAGAAGTAGGTATCAGATGCCCTGGAACTGGAGCAACAGATGGTTATGAACTCCATGTGGGTGCTAGGAATCGAACCTGGGTCCTCCGGAAGAGCAACAACTGCTTTAGCAGCAGTTTTTTTTGTTTTGTTTTGTTTTTTGTTTTTTTCAAGACATGGTTTCTCTGTGTAGTCCTGGCTGTCCTGGAACTCACTCTGTAGACCAGGCTGGCCTCGAACTCAGAAATCTGCCTGCCTCTGCCTCCCAAGTGCTGGGATTAAAGGCGTGCGCCACCACCGCCCGGCTAGCAGCAGTTTTTATCTTCTTAATTAAATTAAAAATATTTTGAGCCTGGCAGTGGTGGTGCACGCCTTTAGTCTCAGCACTTGGGAGGCAGAGACAGGCCAGATCTCTGAGTTGAGGCTAGCCTGGTCTGCAGAATGATTTCCCACACAGCCAGGGCTACACAGAGAAACCTTGTCTCAAAAAAAAAAATAACCAAAAATGTATTTGTAGATATATTTGTCTGCTGGTGTTATGTACATATGAGTTGAGGTACCTACACAGGCAAGAGGCATCTCAGCCTCTGCAGATGGAGTGACACCTGATTATACCACGTGACAAGCAGCATTGGGAGCTGAACTGGACCTCCAGAAGAGCAGCAAGTGCTCGTAACTGCCCACTCACCTCTCCAGCCCCCAACTTTTTTCTTCTTTATAGGACTTATAAATTACTAATCATGTTATATGTGATTTTGTAACACCATTTAGGATGGTCTCATAAACGCTGGAGGTTTTCTTCATGAAATGTTGATGCCTAACGGAATCCCCTTCTCCCTCTCACTAGTTCTAAAATGTTAAAATAATTACCAGAATTAACATCCATTGGCTATATTGAATCAGTATTGATTATGAAGAGTCTTTTGGTCTCATTTTCCAGGTCTAAGTTCTGAGGAGGAAGCAGTGAGCATGTCTGAACCCTGTCTCCAAAGTCCTATGAAGCTTGGGTTTTAATGGGGAAGGGCGGACAGTAAACAAATACGCTGGGTAGTGTACTGGATTAATCCTACAACAGAAGGGTGTTAGTATCAGTGTAAAAGGTAACACAGGTGGGAGTGTACCTTCAATTCCAGTACAGGGAAAGAAGAAGCAGGCTGATCTCTGTGAGTTGGAGACCAACCTGGTCTACATAGTGAGTTACAGGCTAGCCAGAGCTACACATAAGACTTCATCTCAGAAAAAAAAAAAAGAATAGAAAGAAATAACACAGGATGGGGGTGGGGACAATCAGCTGGCCATCAGAAAAGCCCTTGCATTTACAGGGAAGTGTGATGCTTGCTGTTCTTCAGGGTACTTTATCACAGTAGTAGAAATACAACTGGGATTCTTGGGAAGGCAGATCTTAGAACTTTGGAAGGGTGCAAGAACGACGACCTGGGTATCCAGAAAGGTCAGGCTGCCCTTAAGTGAGGTGATAGTGAGATGGAGAGACCTTGGGAAGGGCAGCTTTACAGAGGAACATGAGTCCAGCTTTTGTCCTGCGAAGCTCTAGATAGACTAGCTATCAGAGTGAAGCAAACCGTCTAGAAGCCGGTGGTTGTTCCTTGGACAACGAGCCCTGGCCAGCACATGTGCAGGATTTCGAGTTGATGAAGTGATTCTAGGCTGAGAAGAGATCAAGACTTGTGTCCCAGGGCACCCCAGGGGTCAGAGGTGATGGAGTAATGTGGATTCACCAGGTTCTCCTAAACGACTCTTCACGGAAACCAATCTTCTTGTGATCACTTTACATGTGACAACACTGAGTTGTGACGGGTTTTTAGGAACCCTGGCTATGGTCACACAGCAGAGCTTGGATTTGAAGTGATAGCTGCTTCAAGTGTCATAAGCTGAGACCCTAGACCACAGGGGAGTGCTCTGTCAAGTGCACACTTCTTCCAGGTAGAGAAACTGGGTCTTCGGGAAAGTAATCTGTTAACATTGGTGGCAGGGTGTGCTAGAAACCCTCTTCCTGTTTTCCTTTTCTCCCCTCCCCTTTGTTCTGGCAGTTGATCAGAGGCATTGAAACACTGAACATGTTAAACATGTCTGCATGCCTTCCTTGTACCACAGAGCTACATCCTCAGCCCAGGAGATCCCAGGAGATCAGGAGATCTCTGTCTTTCTGTCTCTGTCTCTGTCTCTGTCTCTGTCTCTGTCTCTGTCTCTGTCTCTCTCTCTCTCTCTCTCTCTCTCTGTTTTACAAGACAGAGTTTCCTGGCTGTCCTGAAACTCTCTGTAGACCAGCCTAGCCTTGAACTTGGAGATCTGCCTGCCTCTGCTTCCCGAGTGCTGGGATTAAAGGTGTGCGCCGCCACTGGCCGGATAATCTTTTTTTTTTTTTTCATTACACTTACTTATGTGTGTGTATGTGGGGTGGGGTCACATGGGCTATTTTGTGTTTGTGAAAGTCAGAGGTCAACTTGTGGAGTCTGTTCTACCTTAGGAGGGTAAACTTGGGTTGCCAGGCTTGGTGGTGAGTACCTTTGACCCACATACTAGCTATATCGTTAGCCTGAGGCCTTGTCTTTTGTTTTTTTTTTTTTTTTTTTTTTTTTGGTTTTTCAAGACAGGGTTTCTCTGTGTAGCCCTGGCTGTCCTGGAACTCACTCTGTAGACCAGGCTAGCCTCGAACTCTCGAACTCAGAAATCCGCCTGCCTCTGCCTCCCAAGTGCTGGGATTAAAGGCGTGCGCCACCACCGCCCGGCGTGTCTTTTGTTTTATTATTATTATTTATTGTTGTTGTTGTTGTTGTTGTCGTTGAGATAGGTTCTCACTATGTAGCTCTGGCTAGTCTGGAACTTGTTATGTAGAGCAGGCTGGCCCCCTACCTCACAGAGATCTGCCTGCCTCTACCTCCCCAGTGCTAGACTTAAAGGCATGGGCCACCATGTTCAGCAGAGCTCTGCCCTTTAAAAGCACTCTGTGACTTTAAACAGGGTGGAAGCCTCATGCCTCTCCCGTGTTCATCCAAGGCTGGGTCAGGCCAGTTTCAAACCCTTACTCTCGTTTCCTCCTCCCCTAAGCAGGGGATCTGTGGTTGGACATGACTCCTGACTTCCAGATGCTCAGATGCTGGCCTCAAACTCTCTAGCTATGGGTGACTTTGAACTTTTGAAGTTCCGATCCTTCTGCCTTCACTTTCCAAGTGTTGGATGACAGGCACATAACACCACTACTGGTTTATGTGGTGTTGTTGATTGAACCCAGGGCCTTGTATGTGCTAGGTTTGCATACTACTGAGCTACGCCCACAGCTCTAGCCGATGCTTCTGGATGGGGACCTGTCCTTCTAAACTCAGTTTCTTCTTCAGCAGAACAAGGGGATTGGGTCTGGACAGTGGTATCTAACTCTGGCTGTGCATCCAAGTCACCCACCAAAGGGTGACAATAGCCCTCTGTAACTGGTCTTTGCTACTTTGTGGGTTCTTCTTTTTCCTGTCTTTTATCCCCCAAGTTTCACCCCATCACTAGATAGGTGAGAAAGAATAGAAGGGGGAGAGAGAATTGAGGTCTCTGAATCTAATTTATTTCCTTTTGTTTTTTCTTTGAGCCCCAATACTAACAACCCTCAAGCAATCCCCCAACTAACAAATAATCACCAACCCCCTCTCCCGGGACCCTAGCATTTATAAACCCTCTGAAAAGTTCCCAGAATTCCAAATGTCACACAATCCTAGAAACTATTGCAGCTGGCAAAACCGTGCCTCTGCTAGAGCAAGAGGCAGGTCAGAGTCAGCTGCTGTGGACAGTCCCAAGCAGTTCCATATCCCCACATCTCGGGTTAAAGATTAAAACAAAAACAAATTCTTATACTATTTCTGTGGTTTGTTAAAACAAACTCAAAAGTCCAGAATTGTCACTACCAGTGCACAATGCCCCACCACAGACCTACTGAACCGTACTCTGGAAGAGCAAGACAATAGAGGGCTGAGGTGCTTGGTAAGATGATCACGAAGCTCTCTCAGTTCTAAACCGCTGTGTTTCTGGAACCTTGTCTTGACTACACCTCGCCCTCTCCCTCTCTCTCTCCCCCTCCCCTTCCCCTTCCCCTCCCTCTCCTTCTCCCTCTCCCCCTCCCCTTCCCTTTCCTCTCCTCCTCTCTCTTCCCCCTTCCCCCCTCCCTCCCTCTCCCTTTCCCTCTCCGCTCCCTCCTCTCCCCTCCCCTCTCTTCTCCTCTTCCTCTCCCCCTCCCTCTCCCTCTCCCTCTCCCCCCCCTCTGCCC
>NW_021605583.1:6082701-6099654 GCF_004785775.1 Grammomys surdaster | reverse complement strand
TCTCCCCCTCCCTCTCCCTCTCCCTCTCCCCCCCCTCTGCCCAGCACCGTGTAGAAGACTCACCAGAAGCTGGACAACCTGAGTTCTCTTTCTAGCCACACCAATCACTCAGCGTCAACAAGTTACTTCCTTTCTGAGGAGATCCATTTCCTTCTCTGTAAGACCTTGTGGTGGTGCAAACTCAGCCCCCTGCAGACTATTCCCTGAGCACTACCCTGGAAAGCTCTAGAATTCAATGGGATTGAGGCTGAGTGAGGAGCTTGGTAAGGGGTCAAGCTCTAGGGGACAGCATGGGAGAGACCTGTTACCAGGCAACTGGCACTGATTACCTATACTTCCCTGTCTGGATGCTGGCAGGTCCTGGTTTGCACTAACACGATAGTTCTGTCGTCAGGGTCCCCCGACCCCACCCTGGCATCTGTGGCTGAACTCCACAACATGCAAACCTCCTGGGTTCAGAAAGGGAACTGCATGCAACGGCAGAACAAACTCTGTGAGCGTTTCACAGACGAAAAAAATTACGTTGAAAAATATTTGTGAGTTCATTAGAATAAAGTAATTTGGGTTTTCTTAATTATAAGCTTTTCTAGAGCACCCCACTAGCTCTAAACTACGATATTAAACCAATCAGCTTGCTGAGCCCCATTCAGCCAAGATTAGTGGTTGAGGATTTTGATTCCCTAGGGTCATGCCTGGTCTCATCTGGGCTATTGAATCAATCTGCCAACGGATGGATTCCTAGGACAGGCAGTGCCGTTTTGTGATCCCAGTATCATGCATTGTGTTCAATGCCAGCTTGGGCTACATGGTGAGAACCTGTCCCAAGAACAACAGGCTAGTGGTAGTGGGACACACCTTTGATCCTGCACTCAAGAGGCAGAGGCAGGTAGATTTTTGAGTTCAAGGCCAGTCTGGACTATAGAGTGATTTCCAGGACAGCCAGGGCTACAGAGAGAAACACTGTCTCAGAAATTAAAAAGACAAGACAACAACAACAATGACAACAAAAACTAATTAAATAAAAAAAATCACCAGGTATCTGTATGAACCTTTGCAGTTTGGAAGCAGCAAACTGAAAGACTATGTTTCAGACAGCATTTGGCAGAAAGAAACTGGAGAGCCTTATGAGGAACCGCCCCCCCACCCCACCCCAGCCTATGCCCAGCATGCTTCGGTAGGGATGATTCAGAGTGAAGGTATCAATATTCACAAATATGGGGTGGGTCCAAGTGATTCGTGAATGTTATCTGAAAGAATAAACAAGACAAGCATAGCTCCTTTCCCTTTGAAAATTAATAAACTGACTCTGCCCTATCAGAGTGGTGCTTGGGCTGGGTACGGTGGTGTGCACCTCTAGTTGAAACATTTGGGAGGCGGAGGAAGGTGGATCTCTGTGACTTGGAGACCAGCTTGGTTTACATAACAAACTCTAGACCCATCAGAGCTACATAGTAAGACCCTGTCTCAGAAAGAAAGAAAGAAAGAAAGAAAGAAAGAAAGAAAGAAAGAAAGAAAGAAAGAAAGAAAGAAAGGAAGGAAGAAAGGAAGGGAGAGAGAGAGAGAGAGAGAGAGAGAGAGAGAGAGAGAGAGAGAGAGGAAGGAAGAAAGGAAGGAAGGAAGAAGGAAAGAATGCACTAAGTCACCCAGGTTAGCTACCTTCTCTCAATACACTAGTTAGACAAATCATAGGAAAAGAAGGCACTAAAGGAGGAGAAGAAAGCTGAATAATTAGTATCTAGCTCTACCACTTCTGGGCATGTCTCTAGTCACCACTGAGAACGGAACTGTGTCCCTTTAACCTTACATATTGAAGCGTAAACTCCCTTCTTATGTCTGAGCACAAAGGGAAGACCATGTGAGGAGACTCTTAAAAAGAGGCCACTCTGAGCTGGATATCATGAGACCCCATCTCAAAATGAAAATAAAAATCAGAGGTGACATCAACAGGTTCAACCACAAAGACAAACAGCCTCAACCCCATTAGTGGGGTCGCATACAAAAAAGTCAGGAATGGCAATTTGAAGCCACCATCTGGGGGTGATGGCCAGTCTTCTCACAGCTCTTCTCCTTCTGCATTTCAAACTGCTTTATTCTTCCTTTGCATCATGGGGCCCCCTGAGAGCTGGGATGACAGGCTTGCTTCACCATGCCATCTGTCTATCTATCTATCTATCTATCTATCCATCCATCCATCATCTATCCATCTATTGATCTATCCATCTGTCTGTTATCTCTCCATCCATCCATCCATCTATCCATCCATCTGTCTCTCTGTTATCTGTCCGTCTATCTATCTATCTATCTATCTATCTATCTATCTATCTATCAATCTACCATTGAGGCAGGGACTCTCTACATGGCCCTGGCTGTCCTGGAACTCTAACAGATCTGTGTGTCTATTCCTCCTGGGTGCTGGAATTAAAAATGTGTGCCACCATGCCCGGCCATATATGAATGTTTTACCTACTTGTGTATATATGCCTGCCTGGTGCCCACAGGGATTAAAAGAGGGTACTGAATCTCCTGGAACTGGAGTTGTGGATGGTTGTGAGCCACCACGTGAGTACTAATAATTGAACCTGCCTGGTTCCATATTTTTAAACAAAGACCAAGCCTGGGTCAATCTCCATGTTTTACAAGCTGCTCATTTAAAAGCTTTTGGATGCATAGCCTGGTCTTATCCTCAGGTCATTCATTAGGCAAGTTAGGCTGTTTGTAATTTTCTACTCTGAACTTCTAGTTGTGATAGGGAGATGGCTTGACAGTTAGCAGGGCCCATTGACATCTGTTTGGCTGGAACTGCACTAAGCTGTCTCAAGAAACTTGTATTTTTAAAACAAACCATCAGATTTTATTCCTTACAAGCAGCACTGATGACTTTGTCTTGGTTGGCAATGAAAATGCAGAATGGGACAAGGGTCTTGTGTGAGAACACTTAAAATGGCAGCCCTCAGTGAAGGGTCAGGGAATCCTGGCAGCACCTTGGCACTTTCCAGAGCAGTAACAAAGCTGGGAGACAGCTGAGGACTGAAGCCTGAGGACCTGAGTTCAACTCCAGGCACAAGACCAGGCATGGTGGTGTGTCCGGCATGATGGCGTATGCTGGTACTGTCAGAGCTAGGAAAGTGGAGACAGGTGGATCCTGGAGGGTTTACTGACCAGCCTGGTTAGCCCAGTGGGTGATGTCCAGGTCCTATGAGAGATGAAATTGACACCCAAGGTTGTCCTCTGACCTCGCACACATGTGCACACATTTACAAGTGCACAGACACATTAAATGCACACACACATATACACACGAGCGTGCATACACAGAAAAGTCTATGCCTTCGGAACTATTTTCATCGTGAGGTTAAGATGGCATTCCCATTATCCATCTGTTGTGACTAATGTGTTAGGTTTTCTCTGAATGGCATGATGTAATAGTGCAACGAATATCTGCAGAAATAGTTATGTGAGTCTAGCTATTGTCTTATTTTATTTTGCAACACCCTCACTGTGTAACTCTGGCTGACCTGAAGCTAGTTACATAGATCAGTCTAGTCAGGAGCTCACAAAGATCTGCCTTCCTCTGCCTCTGTAGTGGTTTGAATGAAAATGGCACCACCTCCCACCCCAGGCCCATAGAGAGTGACACTATTAGGCAGTGTGGCCTTGTGGCCTTGATGGAACAGATGTAGCCTTGTTGGGAGAAGTGTGTCACTTGGGGGCTGGGGATGGGGCTTTGAGGTTTCAGATGCTCAAGCCAGGTCCACTCTCTCTTCTTGTTGACTGAAGATCTAGATATAGAACTCTTAGCTACCTCTCCAGAACCATGTCACCATGCTTCCTGCCATGACGATAACGGACTAAACCTCTGAACTATAAAGTAGTCCCAATTAAATGTTTCTTTATAGGAGTTGCTATGGTCATGGTATCTCTTTACAGCAATAGAAACCCGAACTAAGACAGCCGCCTAGGGTTGAGATTAAAGGCATGTACCACTGTGCTGGGTAGTTTATGTCATCTTGATGCAAACTACAATCATCTGAGAAGAGAGAACCTTGTTTTAAGAATTGTCTCAATCAGACTGCTCTGTGGGTCATTTTATTGATTAACGACTGATATGAGAGACCCCAGCCCACTGTGAGCAGTATCACCCCTAGACAAGTGGTCCTGGCTTATATCAAAAAGCAGGCTGAACAACCATGGGGAGCAAGCCAGTAAGCAGCATTCCTCCGAGAACCTTTTCGGTTCCTGCCTCCAGGTTCCTGCCTTGGTTCCCTTGAGGATGGACCTTTTCCTCTGTAAGTTGCCTGAGGTCACTGCTTTATCACAGCATCAGAGAGCTCAGAAGGATAGCCACCATGTTCCCCATGTGGTATCAAAAACTTGTCTTGGTCCATTCTTGGTGGCTATACTGGAATATCTTAGACCGGGTCATTTATAAACGATTTCAGTTCTTAGTTCTGGAGGCTGGGGAGCTAGAGGCTGGGCCCCTAGATTTGGTGTCTCATGAGACAGGACCAGCAGAGTGAGCCTGTCACTCCTTTTGTTTTCTCACAGGGTGAGGAGGTAGGTGAGGAGAACAAACTTCCAGGAGCTTATTTGTGAGGCGTGCCATCCAAGTCTTCAGTCTTGTCCGGATGTAATACTATTATGTAATACCAGGGGTTAGGACAGCAGTTAGAGGCAGTTCCCTCTCCTCCTTTCTACCCCCCCTCCCCGTCCCCTTTTCTTTTCTTTTTGCAATGCTGGAGAGAACTCAGGGTAAAGAACTGTCTCCCTACCATGCCTCAAGTCTGAGGGCCTGAGTTCAACTCTAGGGCCCACATGGTGTAGAGAAGCAACTCCTGCAAGGTGCACTTTGACCTCCACAGATACACTGTGGCACATGTGCAAGCCCACACACAAAGGAAATAAATAAATTTTAAAAACTTTAAAGCAGCTGGGCAGTGGTGGTGCACGCCTTTAATTCCCAGCACTTGGGAGACAGAGGCAGGCAGATTTCTGAGTTTGAGGCCAGCCTGGTCTACAGAGTGAGTTCCAGGATAGCCAAGGCTATACAGAGAAACCCTGTCTCAAAAACAAAAATAAAAAACAAAGAACAAAAAACAAACAAACAAAAAAAAACCTTTAAAGCTAAGTATGGTGGGTGGCATACACTTCTAACTCCAGAACTCAGGAGCCAGAGTTAAGAGGATAAAAGGTTTGAAGCTAGCCTAGGCTGCATAGGATGATCCTGTGCAAAAAAAAAAAAAAAAAAAAAAAAAAAAGTAGGAAAGAAAGAAGTTAAAATTAAGGGAAAACATTAAGTGATTTATTAACTGTTCCAATAATAGCAAGGCTATTGGCTGAGTGTGACTGTGTACACTCTAAGCCCAGCAGGCCAATCTCTGTAAGTTTGAGGCTAGCCTGGGCTACATAGAGAGTTCCAAGACAGTCAGGGCTACGTAAAGTCACTCTCTCAAAAGACCTCCCCAGCCTCCAGAGCAATAAAATGAAATGATAGGTCTGTCTTCAGTTAACATAACCTTTTGCAGTGGTTTGAATGTTGGCATCATTCCAAATTAATATATTAAAACCGAATATCCAGCCAGGCAGTGGTGGCACACGTCTTTAATCCCAGCACTTGGGAGGCAGAAGCAGGCGGATTTCTGAGTTCGAGACCAGCCTGATCTACAGAGTGAGTTACGGGACAGCCAGGGCTACACAGAGAAACTCTGTCTTGAAAAACCAAAAAGAAAAGAAAACAAAAAACAAAAACCAAAAAAAACCGAATATCTATCAGTTATGATGTGCACACCTATGAAACCAGCAGTTGAGACACCGAGGCAGGAGGACCCAGAGTTCAAGGCTACCTGGGCTATGTATTAAGACCTGGTTTCAAAATCAAAGGTTGTTTCTGGGTAGTAGAGTAGAGTAGTTTTCTTTGGAGGCAGAGATTACGGTCCTGGCTTTGCTGCTAACAGGCTGTGGGATGCTGGGTAAAGCCTGTGGGATGCTGGGTAAAGCCTTCTTGTCACAGCACCTGCCCTTGGAAATGAATGACTTCATGAGCTGTATCCCTGGGCTGTGGCTTAGCTTCGGAAGGGCTGAGACACTTGCACAAATCTCTTTGGGGAAGGAAGAAAGGGAAGGGGGAGGGGCTTGTTCTTCAGTTTACAGAAAGGGAAGGAAGTTAAGCTCCCAAGGTGTGAGAAAAAAGAATTGCACAAAGTCCAGTTGGAGTCAGTACTGGAGGCAGGAACTGAGGTAAAAGCCTTTGTCTCCTGGGCTAAGGCCCTCACAATGGGCTTGTTGATAATATTCCTATGGAGGTGGGGTAGGGGTGGAGGCACATGCCTTTGAGGCCAGCAGAGGCAGGCAGATCTCTTTGAGGTCCAGCCAGGCCTACTTAGCAAGTTCTGGGTCAACCAGGGCTACATAGTGAGACCCTGTCTCAGAAAATTCAAGTATTTGTATGTATATGGAACTTTAAAAAAAAATCAGGCTTTTGGAACAATCCCATGCTCAAGAAAGTAAAAACGGGGCTGGAGAGATGGCTCTATGGTCAAGAGTACTGGCTGTTCTTACAGATGACTGGGGTTTAGGGTTCAGTTCCAAGCATCTACATGGTGGCTCACAGGTATCTGTAACTCCAGAGGTTCTGAAGCTCTCTTTTGGATGCCATGGATGCCAGTCATGCTGGAGGTTCATGTACACTCGTATGCAGTCAACAAACACAAATATACATATACATATACATATACATATACATATACATATACATATACATGGCATCCAGAAGAGGGCTTCAGAACCTCTCAAGTTGGAATTACAGATAGTTGTGAGCCGCCATGTGGAGGAACATATATATATTTATGTTTTAAAAAGAGAAAAGTGAAAATAAAAAGGCAAAGAATTCTGTGTAACTTCCGGTTCCTGTTCGGGGTAGCCTAGCTCCCTGTGCCCTGGTCCACAGCCACGGAGGCCCAGTCCCCTCCGTTGTGCTGACTTGTGAAAGGAAGGGATATTGTTGACATGTTCCTTTTGCGGTTGAGTCATAAGAGATATGGAGCTTCCACCTTGCTCAATCTGAGTCCTCCGGGGAAAGCCAGAAGCACTGACAAGGCAGTCCCTAGGGAGAGTCACCTGCCCTCAGATGCCACCACCGGGATTCCTCTAATAGAGATAAAAGATCCTAGAAGACTTGATGGTAACAGAGACTGTAGGGCTGACACTTCTGTGGTAGTAGCCTGGGGGAGCGCTCTGGCAGTGGAATATAACCCTGCCAAGGGTAAGAGTACGGCATGAAGTGTGTTATGAAATACCTATGGAATCCAGGTTTACAGCAGATTCAGGGCATGAAGTATTTACCAGGTCAGTGGCAGGCCGCTTCCCATGGGGCCGCTGGTCTCCTTTTGCAAAGACGTCATGCCAGAGCAGCACCAGCGATTATAGTTACCAGATTTCTAAAAATTCTTAACTTTCTGAGCTCTAATGTCTGTGGACAGACAAACAAGCCATGTGAATGGGGCCCTTTCTGTATCTCTTCAATTCTTCCAGAAAGGTGGTTCGGTTATTATTTACTGTTTCCATATGTAGACTGTTCTAGAGACTTCCACTTGGCCTTTTCTAGTATAAAAATCAACGTGGGATTCTGCCAGCTGGGAAGTATATTCTATTCATCCAGCTCCTTACAGCATTAATCTGATTTCTGTTGCTATAATAAAATACCAGAGGCAGGCTACTTTATGGAGAATATAAGTTTCTTTTGGACTATTGTTTTGGAGGTGCAAGATTGAAGGAACTTATGTACTGATAACCTTCCTGCTGATCCTTTGATATCCCATAGTTCCCACTGAAGTAACTCAAGGAGACTGTTTTATAACTGAATTTCCCGCCGGGCGGTGGTGGCGCATGCCTTTAATCCCAGCACTTGGGAGGCAGAGGCAGGCAGATTTCTGAGTTCGAGAGTTCGAGGCTAGCCTGGTCTACAGAGTGAGTTCCAGGACAGCCAGGGCTACACAGAGAAACCCTGTCTTGAAAAACCAAAAAAAAAAAAATGCTGATATAGCCAGTGTTGTAGTACATATTTAATCCCAGCACTCATGAGGCAGAGGTAGATGGATCTCAATAAATTCAAGGCTAGCCTGGTCTACATAGAGAGTTCCAGGATAACCAGGGCTACATAGAGAGACCCTGGTTAAAAAAAAAAAAGAAAAAAAAGAAAGAGGAAAGAAGGAAGGAGGGAGGGAGAGGAAGAGAGGGAGGGGAGAGAGAGAGGGCTTGTAGCTCAGTTGGTTGAGAGTTGCCTAGCATGCTCAAAACTCTGGGTCCTCTCCCAGCACCACATGACCTGGGTGCTGCTGTGGTCCCATCACCAGGGAAGCAGAGACAGGAGGATTTCTGGGCCAGCCAGGCAGCCCAGCTGAACTGGTGAGTTTCAGGTTCAGCTGAAAAACTAAAGTGGAGAGCAATTGAGGAAGACATGTGACATGTGCCCTGCCCTCCACAACACACGCACACGTGTGCTTTTCAACAGACATGTGCACACACACATAGAGAAATGCTGGTGTTGGTCAGGGCATGAAGAAAACCCTGTGAACTCTCTCCAGCACCACATACAGAGTGGCTGGTGACTCCTGTCTGTAAATCCCAGGCAGGATTCAGGAAGTGAAGGTGAGGGGGCAGGAATCAGAAGCTCACGGGAGAGGTAGTGGCTCACGCCTGTGACCCTAGCACTGGGGAGACTGAGCTAAGAAGATTTCAGTGAATTTGAGGCCAACCTGGGCTCCATAGTTCAAGGTTAGAATGAACTAGTGTGACTCGAAGAAACTCTGGTGTTACCTCCAGTGCATTTCTGAGGACCTTGTGAGAGGAACAGAAGGACCTTGCCCGAATGGATCTTGAGCTAATTCTATGAAGAGTCCACTTCAGCATTGCCCTGCCATGTTGTGAGGTCTGACCTCTTGATATCATTCCATCTTTGGGTATAAATAACAGACTACCAGGGACCCTTTGGACCAAGCAAACAAATACCTTAGCCTCACTTGGTGCACTGTTTTGTAGTCTTCAATGAGATAACCAGTCAGGTGCAGCCCCTGAGGAGATAAGAAAGGCCCAGGAAAAACAAAAAGACTTTATCCTTAGGTCCTGGAGGCATGAGGCAGGACATTCCACACAGGACCACCTGGGAAACTCAGGCAGGTGGTCAGATGCAGGTACAGTTGTGACAGTGTGTTTCTCTAGAGGTTTCTGCCCAGAGCCAAGGACAGGGTAGAAACAATGTTGGACAGGCTAGGTTGAATAATTTCTGTGTGTTTTACCTGCATGGGGGTAATGGCTAGTTGGCTGGCATCCTGACTTAGGTAAAGCAGAAGCATTCAAAGTGAAAGGAGTCTGAACTTGATATTTTGCATATCAAAGAAATAACCCCCACCTGGGGCATTTTCTTAGATGCCCAAAGATGCCAGGATGTCTAAATGGGACTGGTGGTGCAGCTCAGAGGAGAGCTTCCCTTGCATGTGTGAGGCTGAGGAGAGGAACACACACAATATCCTGGAAAATATCAAAGGCATCTATAAAACAGTGCCACATTCGTAAGTTCAGCCACATCTGAGATTTCATTTTTTTTTCTTATCAAATCTGACACCTTTGGGGCTCCCTTCTCATACAAATTCCCCAAGTTTCCATCCATTGACATTTCAGGTGTAAACGGCTTTCACAAACCCCACAGTTCTCACCTTAAAGCAGAAACATTTATTCTGAGCCAAATATGATTGTCATGGCCCAGGGACACAGGGTCCTGTTACCTTGAGTAACAAACTTCATGGTGGAATCAGTTCAGTGAAGTTTTCTTAGTTACAGAACAGAAGGAAGTCATAGTTCAAAGAACTTTCCAGATGTCTTGTTGGAAACATCAACAGAGCAGGAGATCTCTGCCGGGGAGGGGGGGTGTCTCAGATACGGGAGGTCTCAGATACCAGGGGTCTCAAATACCAGGGCTCTCAGGTACTGGGGGGTCTCAGATGCCGGGGGTCTCAGATACCAGGGGTCTCAGATGCTGGGGATCTCAGATACCAGGGGTCTCAGATACTGGGGGTCTCAGATACCAGGGGTCACAGATGCAGAGGGTGTCAGATACGAGGGGTCTCAGATGCTGGGGGTCTCAGATGCCAAGGGTCTGTCGACATTCTTAGCTTTGGGGTTGTTGGAAGTAAGTGATCTGGGAAGAATACATTCCAAAGATTTTACCTGACAATTAATAGGATGTTCGATCAGATTCAAAGGTAGGCATGGACAACTATTACAGGCCTGGTAATTTTGTTTTATCTCTTTAAATCTTTGGATACTAAAGAAATAACCCCGACCCGGTGTCCTTTCTTAGATGCCCAAAGATGCTAAAATGTCAACAGGGACCAGTGATGTAGCTCACTGTAGAACTTTCGTTATCTGATGTATGTACCCCTCCTCAGCCTCAGACATGTATGGAGGTCTGCTGGTCCATTCACCTCCCTTCACCTTAAAATATCTCTTCCTTACCTGGGTCTGGCCAGCCAGCTAGGCATTACCCCCACCCAGATAAAACATACGCCAACACCCACCGTTCAGCATGTATGAGGCTGAGGAGGGCTCACACATGATCTTGAGAGCTAGCTCAAGATCAATTGGCTGAGCATCTGCAACATTCCAACTCTCCCCAATCTCCAAGTCTGAATCGGTCAGCGCCACAGAGTACTCAGCGCATGCGTAGCTGTTGTTTCCCGTCTGTGACATTCTGTTCAGGCGCTCACCCCCACGCTGGGGATTTCAGCTCATAGGCATAAAGAATCATTTGTCCTGTTTACCCGACTTCTCACTACGTACTGAAGTGTGTCAAAACAAAAGGCAGAATGGCATACTCAATATTCTTGTGGTGTGTGTATGGTGACGCCGGGACCTGCTGGGACTTGAAAGAGGCGGTGACTGTGTAAATTCCAGGCTGACCAGCTCCCTCTGTAAAGTATCCTTCCAGGGACCATTACCGGTTCTGCAAGTTGGGAAGGGTAGGTACAGAGAGAGGAAAGACCACTTTTTCCCTCCTTTTAAGTGATGGGGGGTGGGGTGGGGAACCACAGAACTCTGGGTTTAAGGGCCTCTGCATCACTGGAAGCTAACCCTATGCATGTCCCCATGCTGAGATGTTGGGGTCTCTCTTTCTGGATCTATGTCTTATTTTATAACACAAGAGGCCCTGCTATGTTGAACACTCATCTGCTTTGAAGTTCTGCTTCGGGAGTTTCGAACTTACGATATGGTTGTTTGAAGCCTTAAGTCTGAGGACACAGGGAGTTGGGGCTTCTTTTAGGGCAATAATAATTCAGGGTTTTTTGTTTGTTTGTTTGTTTGTTTGGTGTTTTTTGTTTGTTTCTTTTGGTTTTTTGAGACAGGGTTTCTCTGTGTAGTCCTGGCTGTCCTGGAACTCACTCTGTAGACCAGGCTGGCCTCGAACTCAGAAATCCGCCTGCCTCTGCCTCCCAAGTGCTAGGATTAAAGGTGTGCACCACCACTGTCCGGCAGGTTTTTTGTTTTTGTTTTTTGTTCTCAAAAGCTAGAAATGTAATGCTCTAAGCTCAGTGTTTTCTTTGCCAAACTTCTTCCATAGTGAGATACAACCCCACTCCTTACATCCTGCCC
Organism: Grammomys surdaster; assembly: GCF_004785775.1. Lineage (NCBI taxonomy): Eukaryota > Metazoa > Chordata > Mammalia > Rodentia > Muridae > Grammomys > Grammomys surdaster. The sequence goes on along the minus strand of NW_021605583.1, from coordinate 6,088,014 downwards.
CAGGAGACATGGAGGATTGAACCTAGATCTTTAGTTACTAGTCAAACACTAACTTAGACCCTAGTCTTGTGTCCCTTCCCACCCTTGTGCTAAGGCCTGAACCCAGGGCCTTGCACACAGGAGAAGAATGTTCTAACCACTGAGCCACATCCCACCACTACCCAGCACTTCACCTTCCACGAGCATCTACTATAGGAACAGGGTGAGAGTTTAAGTAACTGCTTACCTGTGGCATAGATTCATTTAAATTCAATCACATTCAGAGAATAAGATCCAAATTCTCATCTTTAAGGGCTTGTGTCTGGGGCTGTCAAGATGGCTTAGTGATTAAAGGTGCTTGCTGCCAAGACTGAGGACCTGAGTTCAATTCCTGGAATCCACGAGTTAGAAGGAAAGAACCCACTCCTGAAAGTTGTCCTCTGACCTCCATACTACCTGCCGTGGCACAGGTATACACACACACACACACACACACACACACACACACTAAATGTAATACTAAAAAGTCTGTACCTTGTTAGGTCCAAAGATTGTGACATCACTAACCTCATTCCGAAGCCAACGTTACCCTGGTACCAAACCAGATGAGGGTATAACCGAAAAAGGAAACTATAGCACATTTTCTCTGATGAATATAGACCCACAATTTTCTTTCTTTTTTTTTTTAAAAAAAAAAGATTTATTTATTTATTATATATGAATACATTGTAGCTGTCTTCAGACACACCAGAAGAGGGCATCAGGTCTCATTACAGATGGTTGTGAGCCACCATGTGGTTGCTGGGATTTGAACTCAGGACCTCTGGAAGTGCAGTCAGTGTTCTTAACCTCTGAGTCATCTCTCCAGACCAAGACCCACAATTTTCAATAAAATATGTACAAATTGATTTCAAGAGTACATTAGCAGCCAGCCATGGGGCACATGCTAGTGACCGTAACACATGAGTAGGAGAGGTGTGGAGGCAGGAGGATTAGGAGTGTTCAAAGCCAACTTAGCCATGAAGTGAGTCCATAAGCACACTCAATATGGACTCTATGTCAAAATTAATCTAGTTAATGAATTAAAAAAATAAAACTAGAATCCTCATGCATCATGACAAAGTTGCGTTCATCCCACGGGTGCAAGCTTGGGTCGACGAACTCAAAGAAAAGCGTAAGAATAGACCGGAAGACAGCCACCATCTTGACAGACGTGGTAGACTTTGGCAGGGTTTAACATCCCTTTCTGATAAAAACCTTGAAGAAAAACAGGGATAGAGGAAATATATCTCAACATAATCAGCACTATATACAGTTGGAGAGCTGGCACAGGCCTTAAAGCGCAGCACTAGGGAGGCAGAGGCAGGCAGACCTCTGTGAATTCCAGGCCAGTCAGGGCGACAAAGAGAGGGCCTGTCTCAAAATCAAATGACTATCTAGGATAGACTTCTAGGCAACATTATAGTCGACATTTAAACTAAGGCCGAAGACAAGGCTGTTTATGTTCACTCCCCTTCTTCAGTAGAATGTTACATCTTAGCTAAGTGTAATAAGACAAGAGAGGAAGCCGGTTGGTGACGCACACCTGTGATGCCATCACTCAGGAGGCAGAGGCAGGCGGATCTCTGAGTTTGAGGACAGCCTGGTCTACAGAGTGACTTCCAGGATAGCCAGGACTACACAGAGAAACCCTGTCTCGAAAAACAAACAAAAAACAACAAAAGACAAGAAATTAAAAAGATCCAAAAGGATATCCTATTCGCAGATAACATGACCCTGTACTTGGGTCATGAGCCAGATAGCCCACCAGAAAATTTAGACTTGACCAAAACTTAGCAAAATAGCAGCACACATAACCCTGTGCCTTTCTATACATCAACCACCCACTTACCAAGAAAGAATTCAGGGAGGTGATGGGCAGCAAGGGGTCCCACTGTGGGGCTGAGGAAATGGCTCAGTTCATAATGTGCTTGCTGTGCAGCTGTGAGGATTTGAGTTTGATTCCCAGAGCCCATTTGAAAAACAAACAAGCACTTGGGAGGCAGAGGCAGGCGGATTTCTGAGTTCGAGGCCAGCCTGGTCTACAAAGTGAGTTCCAGGACAGCCAGGACAACACAGAGAAACCCTATCTTGAAAAAAAAACAAAACAAACAAACAAACAAAAACAAAACAAAACAAAACAAAACAAAACAAAAACAGGCACAGTAATCTCATCTCAGGAAAGGGAAGGACACGATGATCCCAGAAGCTCACAGACCAGCTAGCCTAGCCTCAAAGTACTGTGTCCCAGGTCTCAGCAGGAGACCCTGTCTCGAGAAATCAGGTGGCTGGCTCCTGAAGATGACAACTGAGGTCGACCTCTGGCCTCCATATCTGTACATGCACATGTGAACATATGTGTAAGCCTGCACACACACATGATTTTGTTCGTTTGGTTTTTGATTTTTTGAGACAGGGTTTCTCTGTGTAGTCCTGGCTGTCCCGGAACTCACTCTGTAACCCAGGCTGGCTTCGAACTCAGAAATCTGGCTGCTTCTGCCTCTGAGTGCTGGGATTAAAGGCGTGTGCCACCACCACCACCGGGCTCCTCACTTTTATTTATGAGGGTCTTGATTCATAACTTAAGACACTATGTTCTAATCTTTTAAGATATTACATTTATTTCTTATGAGTGTGTCGTCTATGTGGGTGCACACACATGGACATGCAAGTACCATAGTGACTGAGTGGAGGTCAGAGGAGACACCTTTCAGGAGTTGATTCTTTCCTTGTGTAGAGCCCAGGGATCAAACTCAGGTATGGGGATTGGTGGCTGTATCGTTACCTTCTGAGTTACCTCAGCAGCCTGCTTTGTTCCATCCTAGCCTAGTCATCTGGGTGAGGTTTTTGTGGCCTTACCATACCGTTTATGTTACTATAGTCCTGTAGTATAGTTTGTGATCAGGTGTTGTGCCATCTCCAGCTGCTCTTTCTGCTTATTATTGCTCTGACCACTCAGAATCTTTGTGTCCCCATCTAAATTTTAGGATTTTTTTTCTAATTTTGATGGGGATTACATTGGTTCTGCAGATCACTTTCGGGGTCACAGTCATTTTTGTGATATTAGTTTTGACAGTCTTTGAACATGGAGGTTCTTTTCATCTCTGTCTCTCCTTCAGTGTCTTCCTTCCTTGTTTTAACATTCTCACTTAAGAAGCCTTTCACCCATTTAGTTAGAGGTATCCCTAAGGTGCTCAGTGTGTGTGTGTGTGTGTGTGTGTGTGTGTGTGTGTGTGTGTGTGTGATGTTGATGGTGTGATGGGGTGATATTGAACCTGTTGTGAAGGTGCTTTAAAAAAAAAACATGGTGGGTTGACTTGTCTGTGGTGGCGCACGCCTTTAATCCCAGCACTCCAGAGACAGAAGCACATGGGGTCTCTGAGTTCGAGGCCATAGTGATCTGGATTGTGAGTTCCAGGACAGACAGGGATATGGAAAGAGATCCTGTCTCAAAAACACAAAGTAGCAAACCAAGGATGCAAGGGTTGCCAAAGTAGTTAGCAGCCAAAAGTTTCCGAATGTGCACCAGCCGAAAGAGAATCCAGACTCAACATGTGACAATCCGAGGCGTCTGGCAGCGCTCCTGGCACCGGACTGCACAGTTGTGTGGTAGCGAGGACTCTGAACACACACTTGTGCTCACTTCACTTTGCATTGGTACCATCACGCAATGCCAGCAAGCACTGCTTAAAACCTCCTCACTCAGAGTCAAGACTGCTTAGAAACCACACTGCTTTTGCTGTATGTATGAAGTGCCTCTGTCTTACATAATTAGACATAATGTATAATTACGAAATTCAAAGGCTTTTACTAGTTTCCTACCATCATTCCTCTGCATGAAGTTATCAAATTAGTACATATTTGAATTGTATTTTGGTAGAATGTTTGATTTTTAAAATTGCTATTTAAGACAGGTAGAATGGAGCACATACTTTTAATGCCCAAAACACACATTGAAAATGTTGATGGTGGGTTATGGTGGGACACACTTTTAATCCAGCACTCAGGAGGCAGAGGCAGGCCGAGCTCTGTTTGAGGCCAGCCTGGTCTACATAGTGGATTCTGAGCTAGCTAAGGCTACATAGTGAAACTTTGTCTCAAACAATCAAAAAAAGAAAGAGAGAAAAAAAAAAAGACAGCAAATGTTGGCAAGCGGTAAGCGTGTGGGGAAAGAGGAACCCTACAGGCTGCCAGGAATAAAAACTGGCCCAGCCCCTGTGGAGCTGAGTGTGGAGGTTCCTCAAAATGCAACAAACTGAACTTCTAAGTGCCCTGGCCATGGCACTCCTGGGAACTTACCCAAAGGACTATATGTGACGATACCGGAGGACAGATGGATGTTTATTACTGAGCTAGTCACCATGGCTACAAAGAGAACCAGCCGAGATACCCAGCACCCAGGGAATAGATAAACAAAATGTGGTGCTCAAAGATAATAGAGTTTTGTTTCTCAGGGATAAAGACAATTTTAACCATAGGGTTGTCCTGACACGGCTCGGCAGGTCTCTTGCCGCCAAACCGGACAGCTTCATAACCTGCCTTCCATCCCCAGGAGGAAGGAAAGCATTGTCACCCACAAGTTGTCCTCTGACCTTCACACAGGCACCATGTGCACACCCGCAGCCAGGACCCTCAGAACTCAGCAAATATATACATATAATTTTATATATAATGTAAATACACACACACACACACACACACACATATATATATTTTAAGGAGTGCTATGCTCTGGAGGCAGAGACAGGTGGATGTCTGTGATTTCGAGGCCAGTCTACTCTACATAGTGAGTCCCAGGACAGCCAGCACTACACAGAGAGAATCTGTCTCAACATACAAAAACAAAAGTAATAGTGGAATGCCATCCTGGGTTTGTGAGGCTGTGGCATTCATCCCCCAGCAACACATGTGCCCGGCATGGTGGTGCTCGCTCTTTGTCCCAGCGTATTGGGTGGTAGCGACAGGAGGATCAGAGGTTTAAGGTCATCCTCAGGTCCATAGCAAGTTTAAGGTCAGCCTGGGTTAGGGATGCTATCTCAAAAACAAATATAGACAAACGAAAAAATTTTTCTGTACAAAACCACAGTCAGAACCAGTAAGGAAACAGCAGAGCCCCTGAGTGGCGAGATAACTTATCATGAGGTACATGAGACAGGGTTTGTCTGTGTAGCCCTGACTGTCCTGGAACTTGCTCTACACACTGGCCTCAAACTCAGAAATTCAATTGCCTCTGCCTCCCAATTGCTGGGATTAAAGTGCACCATAATGTTTGGTTTACACACACACACACACACA
>NW_021605583.1:6059408-6082301 GCF_004785775.1 Grammomys surdaster | reverse complement strand
CCCCCCCACACACACTTATATATACACACACACATATACACACACATATACACACACACCACACACACACACACTCACCACACACACACACACACACACACACACACACACACACACACACCAGGGTTTCTTTACATAGCCCTGGCTGTCCTGTAACTCACTGCATAGACCAGAGTTCACAGTAATCACTTGCCGTTGCCCACTGAGAGATGGGATTGAGGGTGGGTCGGCATGAGGCCATACTTTACAGGATTTGATGGAAGGAACTGAGGAAGTGAAGGACAAGAGACAAGAGGATCAGAAAGGTTCACACACAATGCCTGAGGGGAGGACTGTCGCGGGAAAGCTGCCACTCTGTCTTTCCCCAGCACCTAGCGGTGGGTCTGGGCTCAGGTGGGCCACAGAGTCAGCAGTTTCTGACCCCAGCCAGAGCAAAGCAAACGTATGCTCACTGGCACGGCTCACGACAGTAACCACGACGACCTTCAGAGAACTGCTGCCTCATTTCTGCCTTCCAGATCTGACGAAAATTCCTCTTTTGGCCAACGCTCACCTGAAACCATTCAGGGGAGGGGATTCTGGGAAACGGATCTAAGGTAGCGATGTTCAAACACAAACCACAGGGCTGTGTAAAATCTGAACCTGAACGGGATCCTGGGCCGTGAGAAAACCTACAAAGCCGGGAGGGGTCCTTTGTGGCTCTAAAGCACCACGCGTGGCTTTTTGTTACGGAGTAGGAATCCCCCTCAAACCTTCTACCACGTCAGCGCTTTGTCTGTGTGATGGGGGAGGGGCGTTGTTTTTGTGAACTTGCAACGATTTTTTTTTTTTCGAGACAGAGTTTGTCTGTGTAGCCCTGGCTGTCCTAGAACTTGCTGTAGACTAGGCTGAACTGGAAATGCCCCTGCCTCCTGAGCGCTGGGACTAAAAGTATACGCCACAACCACACAGCCTGCAGTGATTTTCGTATGAACTACTTTTTTTATTTTTTGGTTTTTCGAGACAGGGTTTGTCTGTGTAGCCCTGGCTGTCCTGGAACTCACTCTGTAGACCAGGCTGGCCTCGAACTCTCGAACTCAGAAATCTGCCTGCCTCTGCCTCCCAAGTGCTGGGATTAAAGGCGTGCGCCACCACCTCCCTGCCGTATGAGCTACTTTTAAAGAGATGATTTAAAAGATGATTCTGTGTTTAACAAAAGCCAGATGGTTGTATTAGAGAATGTCATACTTAGAAATGACGTACTTTAGCTAAGAGGTTGTACAGCAGGGCAATTTTACCTAGCGTCTAGGAAGTTCTGAGTTCAAAACCTGGCACCACCATCAAGAGACAACAAACAAACAGAAGTGCTTAGGCCAGGCATGGTGCTGGCTACCTTGAATCTCAGCACTTCGGATGTTGGAGCATGGGGCTCTCTATGGGACCAGCCTGATTACATAGTGAGTTCCAGGCCAGCCAAGGCTGTCCATTGAGATCCTATCTCGATAGATAGATAGATAGATAGATAGATAGATAGATAGATACATACATACATACATACATACATACCGTGGGTGGGTGAATAGATAGATGATAGATAGATAGATGATAGATAGATAGATAGATAGATAGATAGATAGATACATAGACAGACAGGTAGTTGATGTGCTTGGATGTTAATTAAGGGTGACCTTTTAGTGAGTCACCTCTTATTCATTTGCATTGCCGGTTAAATGGCTAAGTCACCATGCTTCACGGTTTCTGTAATTTACCAATAAGGAAGATGTGGACTCCTCCTTTCCTTCACAGCCAACCTCTTCCGTCCTCACAAAGATGCTGCCCACCATCCTTTCACCCCCAAGCCCCTGGTGTGACTCCGAGGCATCACCTCCCTGCACTAGCCTATGCTCTCTGGTTTCTTCTACTCCGTGAAGCTTTGGAGGACAGGATGCTGTCTCCCAGGCCTCAGGCCTGAGCACCTTCTCTTGAGTCTGGTGTAGTCAGAGATGACCCGTTCATCCTCCTTCAGTTCATTTAGGAATCAAGGATACAGGGCTAGTGACACAGAAGCCTGTTAGCCCAGCTACTTGGGAAAGTTCAAGGCCTACTTGGGCTACAAAGCAAATTCTAGGTCATCCAGGGAAACATAGTGAGTACTTTCATCAAAAAAAACAAACAAACAATGAATAAATAAACAAGTAAATAAGTTTAAAACGGGGAACCAGCGGGGGGGGGGGGGTGCAGTTCCGTGGTGAAGAACTTGCCTAGAGTGCAGGAGACCTCAAGTTTATTTCCCAATAGTAGAAGAGACAAAGACCAGAAAAAGGGTCAAATTCAGGAATATTCTTCAGAGCTACCACCAGATTCAAATGAATGTATGAGGAGCAAAGAGTTAGACTTTCAAGCTCCCATACTGAGCTATTTCTATACCATTATAGATGCACATGCACACAGCACAGCTGGACACTCACCCCAGATACACATTCATATCGATACTACTGCAAATGTTATAACCTACTTTCTCCCTTCCCACCTCCCGCTTTGTGGTGCTGGGTATCAAAATCCAGTGCCTCATACATGAAGCACATGCCTAGCCCCCTTTTTCCCCCAAAGTCTAGTCTAATATCAGAGAACTATTGAGCTGGTATATAGACAGACTGACATCATTGCCTACCCAGTGGCACAGGAATCTGCTGTGTGATGGGCATTTGTTTATTTAATGCCTGTATTGGATGAACCTGGATGTGGAGAAGCCATCCCTGCAGGAAACAAAAGGTGCTTTGGCACCTAGGAGGTGAACTGCTCGGCCTTGGGTTACAAAGCATGAAGGCAGGGTCAAGCAGCTGGAAGAGACTTTCCTGATACCCCTGCATGCAGAAAGCCTTGACCTGTTCAAGGATCCAAATTGAAAGCATAGATAAGACAGATCTGACCATGGAGCGGGATTATACCCACTGAAGGGCATGAACCCCTGCAAACATCTCAGCAGGTTCTTCCTGCTGTGGTAACATGGTCCCTTCACCCAGCAGCCAAATGCAGGCTACACACAGCCACAGCCTCCAGGAACAAGGAGAGGGGTAGATAGAGTATGGGCCTGCTTATCTCAGAGGAGAGAGTCCCGCTGGCTTCCTAGAGACAACGGAAACTCTTTCAATCAAGCCCAGAGGAGATGCCACTCTGTTTCCAAGGCGGGCTACCTCTCTTTTTTTTGTTTTTTTTGTTTTTTGTTTTTTTGTTTTTCGAGACAGGGTTTCTCTGTATAGCCCAGGCTGTCCTGGAACTCACTCTGTAGACCAGGCTGGCCTCAAACTCAGAAATCCACCTGCCTCTGCCTCCCAAGTGCTGGGATTAAAGGCGTGCACCACCACCGGCCACCGGGCTATCTCTTAATTCCACCCCCACTTTCGCTTTCCCATCCACCACTCACACACAGCCTCTCGGGCCTGGCTTGCTGCCTCTTTTCTGAGGGTCCCAACACATGCCCACACTGTCCGATTTCATTCCCCTCTTTGTAAAGATTTAAGTTCATTATTGTTAATTAAGTGTTTATGGGGTATATGTATGTGAATACAGGTGCTTGTGGAGACCAGAGGCATCAGATTCCTTGGAGCTGGAGTTCCACCCACCTGAGAGGGATGCTGGGAGCTGAACTCTGTCCACTGCAAGGACTCTAACCACTGAGCCATCTCTTTTGGTCCCCTCCCCTTTAACTTCTAATACCCACCTGTGTTCTGTCCAGACAGTCACCAGATCCACTCAGAGTCAAGTTTAGTGATCCGTGCCTGTGGTCTCAGCTCTTAGGAGGTGAAAAGAGAAGGCTTACAAGTTTGAGGCTAACCGGGGCTACATAGTGAAGCGCTGTCTTGGAAGACCCAGGAGGCTCAGTGGCCTAGCCTTTGTCTGGCTTGTGATAAGTCTGGAGGGTTCAATCCCACACAGAGCTAAACAAAAAGACTCTAATGTCTCAATGGACTCTAACAGCCGGTCCACACAGACTCACTTCACTTCACAACCAAAGCGTGTGTTCCTGGCTCTGCCTGAGGCTATCAGCATGTTTCTTTTAAAGTACGTAGGAAACAACTGCTATGTGTGTTTACCTTATATAAATTAAATAAGTGGCGATCCAACGCACGCATTTTAGATGCAAAGGAGGAGCTTAAACTGTCAACTTCAGGTCTATTTACTACCAGAATACATAAATATCACACTGTCTGTATAATGCTAGACATTCGTCGGCATTAGCAAGGAGTCTTTGCTGAAGGTCACACACCTTTGTAACGCTCCTGCAGAGCAAATGTGAAGAGAGGAGACGAGGAAAGTGATGTAAAACACACTGTGAAATTAGAAAATGACAAAAAAAAAAATCTGAACTTACAAAAATAACATCAATTTCAACAGTAAAACCAGGAAGCAAACGCTACCAAGCCACTGGGCCTCTCTGTGAAGCAATGGGTACAGGGTATTCTTCTGCCGGACTTGAGGGGCAGTTGAGTGTGCTCTTAGTGATTTACCTGCTGTCGGTACAAAGGAAAACTATCTCCTTTGCATCCGGACTTCCTGTAAAAAAGCAAAGATTGAAGCTGAGACAGTACCCAGGTCTAAGACCCAAATGTAGGGAGAAAATTCTCTGAATATTTAGTATGTTAAAGTTACACGTTTGCTTTTGTTCTTCTGGTAATAGGCATATGTCACGTCATAATTGTATTGTGCCTATTCTTGTATTTGTTTAAACATTTCTATAATAATGCTTCTTTCTTCTTCTATTTCTCCTTAGTTCCTCACATATTTGGGTAAGAATTCCTACAAGAGAAAAGACAGATATTTACACTCTTACCCAAATTCCTTCAGGGACTTAGGGACCCAGGCTGGGATGCCATTCAGTAACAGGCCACCTGTCTGACAGGCACAGGTTCTGGGTTCCTTTCCCAGTACAGCAAAACCAGCCCAGCCCGGCTGTGTGACATTCCGTTTAAAATGACCTAACTTTTGTGAGTGTATGTTTGTGGTGTGTGTGTCTGAATGTGGGCAGGAGTCTAAGACAGAGGTTGGCATTGAACTATTTTTTTCTCCACTGCCTGGCATTTGTGTGGGTGCTGAGTCTGGACTCAGGCCCTCATGCTGGCAGGGCATGAGTGTGACTGTCTGCGCCAGCTCCCAGCCGATTACATAACCTCCGTCTCACTTTCTACTCTCTGCTGACATCACTCCTTGAAATACCCGCACTCTTGACTTCCTCAAACTCACCACACACCACACACACACTGGACGAAAGGAAATCTATGTAACATTTTTATGTTGGTCATGCTTTTTTAGTCTGCTCGGAATTCTAACCACGATTTGCCATTTAACCTTTACCTGTCTATAAATTCATTAGGAGGCCCCCTTTAGAGGCTTTCCTTAGGCCAACCACCTCACTGGTGCCTCCACGAGATCTAAATTAGGCCCTTGAGAATCTTCAGTCCTATTCCTTTGGGCCTTTCCCGGTTTGACTTGGTACAATCCTCTGGCACGTTTGGGTTTGCTGACTTTCTCCCTCATCAGACAGTGGGAAGCACTCAGGACCGGGGGTTGGGGGAGAGCTTTTGTGTTGTCTGGGAACTGGTGCTGGACAAGCATAGCAACTGTGAGTTTGTTTTGATTGTTTCTGGAGTTATCTTTCTTCTTCACAGTCTGAATGAAACCCCACCTGACTCTCCATGGTTGGCAATAGAGGAAGCTGTTCACAGGGGACCTAAAGACATAGCAACCCAGGGCAGAATGTGGGACCTTATTGGCCAAGAATGACAAGTTTAACTGTTATCCCAAGATTTTTTTGATCCAAATCAAAAAAGAAGACTTCATTATATCAATCTACAGACTTGAAAAAAGACAGCAATTTTAAAAAACAGTTGCTTTTAGCCAGACTGTGGTGATGAATGCCTTTAATCCCAGCACTCGGGAGCCAGAGGCAGAGGAGAGAGATCTCTGAATTTGAAGCCAGTCTGGTCTACAAAGTGAGTTCCAGGACAACCAGAGCTACATGGAGAAACTCTGTCTTGAAACAAACAAACAAGCAAACAATAACAGTGAAGAACTGGTGACCTTTGCAGGCACCAGGCACACACGTGCAGGTAAAACACTCAATCCTTAAAATAGTTTTTTAAAATTTGAAATAATTATGTCGTGGGCAGTGGTGGCACACACAACCTTTAATCCCAGCACTTGGGAGGCAGAGACAGGCAGATTTCTGAGTTTGAGGCCAGCCTGGTCTACAGAGTGAGTTCTAAGACAGCCAGAACTATACAGAGAAACCCTGTCTTGAAAAACCAAAAAAGAAAGAGAAAGAGAAAGAGAAAGAAAGAAAGAAAGAAAAAGAAAGAAAGAAAGAATAATGTCAAACAATAAAAACAAAACCTGCTAGGGCATGATGATTCATTCTTGCCATCCAGACACAGTAAAGTGGTGCATACCTGCAATCTAATACTTGGGCAGTCTGTGGTAGGAGGGTTGCAAAGAGCTTGAGTATAGCCTCGGCTACATAATGAATTCCAGACTAGCCTGGGCTACAGAGTAAATCCCTGTCTCAAGACCAAATAAGTGAACAACAGATCAAGTTCAACTGCCTTCTTTTTCTGTTGTCTATTTATATGAGCTTTGTATATCTGTTTTGTGTGGTTTTGATTGTTTGTTTGGTTGGTTTTGTTTAACATTGTTTAGATGCATCTCTTGGGCTTGGAGAATGGCCTAGAGATTAAGGGAGCTTACTATTCTTTCAGAGGACAGGGTTCAGTTCACAGCCCCCACAGCAATGGTTAATGAGCAACTGTAATCCCTCCTCCAGGAGATCTGACACCTCCCTCTTGCTTCCATAAACACCCAGACACATATGTACATATCTCTCCACATAGGCATGATTTAAAAAAAAAAAAAAGAATCTTTTTATAAAAAACATTTTCTCGGTGGGCAGGATGGCACATGCCTTTGGTCCCAGTACTTGGAGATAGAGGCAGGTGGAGTTCTATGAGTTTGAAGACAGCCTGATCTGCATAGTGAGTTCCTGGCCAGCCAAGTACTATATAGTGACATCCTGTCTCAAAAAAAAAAAAATCAAACAAACAACAAAAGCAGCATTTTCTCATGATATCACAAACACGGTTCTTGAGAGGGGATGAGAGAGCTCGGTGGATAAACATGTCTCCACAACTGGAGACCTGAGTTTCTTTCCAGGATCCACCTTTATTTTTCTTTTGAGACAGTCTTACTGTGTAGACTAGGCTGGCCTTGAACTCACAGAGATATACCCACCTCCGTCTCCTAAGTGCTGTCATTAAAGGAGTGCATCACCATTCCAAGTTAAAGCTTTATGTAAGCCCAGGCTGTTGGTATATAGATCAGGCTGGACTTGAATTTACAGATATGCCTCTGCCTTCTGAGTGCTAGGAGTAATGGAGTGTGCCCTCATACACAGCTAAAATATCTTAATGATTTCACTCATTTTCTACTGGGAGAATATGTTGCAACATACTTAACCAGAACATTAAAATGCTATTATTAGACTAAGTGGTTAGCACACACCCTTAATACCAGCATTGAGGAGGCAGAGTCATGCAGCTCTCTGAGTTGGAGGCCATCCTGGTATACAGAGTAAATTTCAGGTCAGTCAGGGCTACAAGGAGAAACCTTATTTCAAAAAAAAGGAAAAATAAAGAAAAAGATGAGCCGGGCGGTGGTGGCACACTCCTTTAATCCCAGCACTTGGGAGGCAAAGGCAGGCGGATTTCTGAGTTTGAGAGTTCGAGGCTAACCTGGTCTACAGAGTGAGTTCCAGGACAGCCAGGGCTACACAGAGAAACCCTGTCTAGAAAAACTAAAAAAAAAAAAAAAAAGATTATTATTTTTATTATTAATTATTCAGTGTTTAATTATAATTCAGATAATACTCTTTTTGAGTGAAAGTCTATTTTTATTTACAAGTTGTTTCTGCTTGTTCAGTTACAAGTAACAGTGTCTTTGTAAACTTTTGTACATATCTTGGGTCATTGTCTTAGCACAGTTTAACAGGTATAGAGTCACCATACCAAACACTTTTTCTGAAAGTGGTACCTATTCACCATCCTGCTAGCAGGGGTGAGGATGGCCACTGTATTGCATGAGGAAGGTCACTGCACTGTATGAGGAAGGTCACTAAACTGCATGAGGAAGGTCACTGCACTGCATGAGAAAGGTCACTGCACTGCATGAGGAAGGTCACTGCATGAGGAAGGTCACTGCACTGCATGAGGAAGGTCACTGCATGAGGAAGGTCACTGCACTGCACAAAAAAGGTCACTGCACTGCATAAGGAAGGTCACTGCACTGCATGAGAAAGGTCACTGCACTGCATGAGGAAGGTCACTGCACTGAATGAGAAAGGTCACTATAGTGGATGAGAAAGGTCACTACAGTGCATGAGAAAGGTCACTACAGTGCATGAGGAAGGTCACTGCACTGCATGCTTGCTGCTACTACTGGTTATTATTTTTCTTTCTTTTTTTTAAATTATTATACAAGTTTTATAGATGAAAGTGGTACCTGGGTTTTTTAAAAATTTGCATTGCTTTTGTTACTACTGAAGTAGAACTTTTTCCCACGTGTCTTTTAGCACAATATGTTTCCTCTTTTGTGAACCGTTCAAGTTCATTTATTTTTTTAGTGGGACTCTTGATATACTGTATGTATAAATCTGACCAGTTACTCTGGAGTCTATAGCTTCCCTCACGCACACCTGGCTCTTAGCTTACATGGCTGTGTTGTTCAGGATTTGGGAAGAGCTTTCTGGATGAAGTGGATGCATAAAGACTTCTATAAGTAATGTATAGGTAATTGGAAAGGGGCTCTTCAGAGGAAAGAGGGGGTGAATTGGGGGAGGTAAGGGTAAAACTATCAGTTTCTGAAAAGAGACATGTGCCTTCTTCGAGCAGGAGGGATAACATCCCTCCAACAAACAGGAGGGACAACAAATGGTTCCCTTTCGGAGAATTTTCAAGCTTTTACAGAGTGCTTGTTTAACATGCAAGAAGCCCTAAGTTCGATCCCCACTGAAACAAGGCATGATAGTATACACATGTGATCTTAGCATGTGGGAGTGGAGGCAGGAGGATCAGGAGTTACAGGCCATCCTCAACTACCTTGGGATACCTGAGGCCCTGTCTCAAAGCAAATAAACAAACAACAAACCAAACCCCAACTCCATGCTCTACATAGTGAACGTAAGTACCCAGACGGTGATAAAGACCTACCTGAGCTTGTATTTGGAAAGGACAGTAGAGGGCCACCATCTGCTTCTCCAAGGAAAAAAAAGAGTAAATGTAAGATGTCTTCACGGTATAGGGATTAAGTATTAGCACAGGCTAGCCAGCTCTGGTGCATCTTGTCTTTATCAGGCATGTTTAAGTGAGGATGGGCTGGGCCTGACCAAGTGATTTCCCCATGGAAGGGGACCCATGTCATCTCACAACACCGTGGTGTCACCAGTCAGCCAGCTACTTGTAAATCAGAGCCTCTTAGTATGCAGGGAGTGCGCCCTGGCATGCACGGGAATCCCACACAAGTCAGGCCTTGCGGCTGAAGGGCCTTGTGGGGAATACCAGACCGGAACCTGACATTTCATCCTCCTTCCCTAACAGATCCTTTTCAAAGAAACAAGAACTGAAATGCAGGCTGAACAGGTATGCAAAGCAGGCCGCTATTTCAGTCTGAATCATGAGCAGGGCCATCGTGGGCCATCTGAAACTAGGGTCAAAAGGAAACCGAGCTCTGGTCCTGAGCAGGCTGTGATGAGGAGGTGAAACTGTCCAAACAACTGGACACTCTCAGGCACTAGCTGTGCTGGGAGCTGGGCCAGAGGGCAGGACTTTGGAGCATTCTGTTCCTGCCTACAACAATGACCCATAGGCATTCTCTTTCTGTTTCCTCAGGATCCCTGCAGTCCCCTTGGCCACCTAGCCAAGGGACACCATGACATTGCCTCTTCTGTCAGTGCTGCCACGTCATCTGCGGCTCAGTCCCTCCCACTCCCAGCACAGGGCCACAATAGCCTGCTGCATTGCCAGGGACTCAGTGGAGAGCAACTGTGCCTGAAGTGGCCAGCCACGTCATTGTCATTGGTCACTCAGAGTGTTTACATACTTAAACAGCCCAGCCGTGCCAGGTTGGCTGATTTGCTTCAAGTTCATTTTACTCTTTTTGGCCTTTCAGAACTGGATGGCTCTGGTAGAAGGAATTTGCAGAGGCTGTGAGGTGGCTCCGTGAATAAAGGCCCCTCCTGCTGCCAAGTCTGACAACCTGAGTTTATAGTTCCTGGGACCTGACTCCTGTAAGCTGTCTCCTGACCTCCTCATGTATGCCAGGGTACATGAGTGCATGCGGCACTTGCTTTTGTTTGTTTGTCTGTTTGTTTTTAGAAAGGCTTTGCGGGATGTAATACATAGTTTTTATTGTCAACTTGACATAACCTCTAGCCAGTGGGAAAGGGGAACCTCAGTTGAAGAATTACCTCAGTCACATTGGCCTAAGGCCACGCCTGTGAGGAATTGTCTTGATTGATGGTTGATGTGAGAGCCCGCAACCCACTAAGGGCCCTAAGACAGGCAGGCCTGGCCTGTATTTAAAAAGCTAGCTGCATGGGTCGGAAGTAGGCAGCCTTCCTCCAGTCTCTGCTCCCGGTTCCTGACTTCCCTCACTGATGGACTGTTGCCTGGAAGTATAAACTGAAATAAACCCCATTTCCCCTCAAGTTTCTTTGGGTCAGTGTGTTTTATCAGAGCAACAGAAACCAAACTAGAGCAAAGGGCCTTTACTGCCTCTCCCTTGGTACGCCATTTTCCTTTCTCCATCCCGACCTCCTCACCTCTCCCCAGAAAGTGCTGCCAAACCATGACTAGTATCTACCCACTCAAACTTCTCTTCATCTCTCCTAGAATCATCCAAAAACAAATTTCACTCAAGAGGCTGGAGAGGTGGCTTAGTGGTTAAGAGCACTGGCTGCTCTTGCAGAGGTCCTGAGTTCAATTCCCAGCAACCACACATCTGCTCACAGACATCTCTAACTCCAGTTCCAGGAAATCACTGCCTTCTTCTGGCTTCTGTGAGCACTAGATATACATTTGATGCACATACATACATGCAGACAAAAACACTCACATACTCACATACATTAAAAAAAAAAAAATTAACTACCAGGCCGTGGTAGCCCACACCGTTAATCCCACCCAACACTCAGGAGGCAGAGGCAGCCAGATCTCTGAGTTCCAGGCCAGCCTGGTCTATCAAGTGAGTTCCAGGACAGCCAGAGCTTCACAGAGAAACCTTGTCTTCAAAAACCAAAAACTAAAACCAATCAGCCAAACAAACAAACAAAAGATTTCATTCAAACCTAGTTGCCTTCTAAGCAGAGAATCTGGTGGAATATTTAGAAAAAGTAAATTAATATGAGTCCTACAAATGTTTTCAGTACGTAACAGGCACCAAATGTATTTGATTTCGTTGAAATCAGATGCGAAGATAGTGTATACTCCTGAGAGCCATTTGATTTAAAAGTTATGTATGCATAAAAAAATGACAAGATCTCACACTCTTGACTTAGACCTAAGTTTAGATCTAGGCATTTCAGCTATGTGGACAAGTCTCTTCACTTCTCTAAACTGCCTTACCTACAGAGAGAAGATGATAAGATACGTCCCAGAGGGCTCTGGAGAAAATTAAATACGATACTTCATGTAAATGAACCCCACTTGTTCATACTGGATGAATAACCAACCGTGGAGGGCCGGAGAGACAACCAAAGAAGTACAGGGACTTGCCACAGTGCCTGACATCAGTTGGATCCCCAGAACCCACGTGAAGGTAAAAGAACCACAGCTCCACCCAAGTGCCACGCATGTGTACACATATTCATCAAGTAAAAATTGTTAAATGAATTTAAAAATTTTACATTTATAAAAGAGACCAAAAGAACATACTGTTTTTGTTTTAGATTTTTAAAAAGTTTAACCACCGAGCCACCTCTCCAGCCCTACCAAAAGAACATTTTGTTTGTTTTTGGTTTTTGAGATAGGATTCTCTTTATAGTCCTGGCTGTCCTGAAACTCACTTTGTAGACCAGGCTGGCCTCTCACATGGAGATCCACCTGTCTCTGCCTCCCAAGTTCTGGATTTAAACACATGCACCACCACTGCCAGGAAACATTTAAAGTAAAGTTTTTCCCATGTTTATTTTTATTGTGTGTGCATTGGTGTTTTGTTTGCATGTATGTCTGTGTCAGGGTGTTGTATCCTCTGGAACTGGAGTTACAGGCAGGTGGGAGCTGCCATGTAGGTGCTGAGAATTGAACCCTGGTCCCTTGGAAGAAAAGCCAGTGCTCTTAACTACTAAGCCATCTCTTCAGCCCCTCAAAAGAACAGTTTTGAGCAATATAAAACAAACATGGGGCTGGAGAGATGGCTCAGCAGTTAAGAACACTGACTGCTCTTGAAGAGGTCCAGAGTTCGATTCCCAGCAACCACATGGTGACTCCTAACCATCTGTAATGGGATCCGATGCCCTCTTCTGGTGTGTCTGAAGACAGCCACAGTGTACTCATATACATAAAATAAATAAAAATTCAAAACAAACAAACAAAAAGATTAAAATCTTTAAAAAGAAATAAAAATAAAACAAACATAACTTCAGAAAAGTATTTAGCAATATCTACTAAAAGTTGTTAAATCTCATATATCCCTAGGACCCAACAATTTCATTCTTAGGGCCATATCCTGCATGGAATTTTTTGTGTGCATATGTTCCCCCCAAACTATGCACGAAAATGTTCTTAGCAATGCTATCTGCATAGCCACCTTCGGGAATCAGCCTTCAGGTCCCGGTGCAGAAGAATAAAGGTGTCCTCTCCCATGGACTGATCAAGAATGGACAATCCACAGTTTCCTGTGATGGCACTGTGGGTCTCGCCAACATACTGTTGAGCCAGGGAAGGCAGACGGTCTGTGGTTCTATTTATCTGACATTCACAAACATCAAAATGAATCTGTGGTGATTAATATTACTCTGGTGAGACCCTGTACCGGTTCTGAGCTGTAATCTCAACACTAGGGAAGTGAGGCAGGGTGGTTGCCTCAGCCTGGAATGTATATTGAGTACCCAGCCATCAGGGCTGTATTGGAAGACCTCTGTCTCAGCAAAGCAATAACAGTCATTATTGAGGCTAGTGACTGCACAGGGCATAAGAACTCTTGGAGACCTGGTGTGTTCTGTTTCTTTGATTGGGTGCTGGTTCTGCCAGTGACATTTGTGGAGTGGCACCTTCCAGTCCTTGTGCTTTCTATGTGTATGGCCCATTTTGATACAAAGTTTCTTAGAAAATAGTGTAGAAAAGCATCTGATCACTTTGTAAGGAGCCCCGTCTTGAGTCTGGTTTGAGCTCGTCTCAGAGACGGCACACGGGCTTCAGCATTTTGCATATGTTCCTATTTTCTCAGTCCCTTGAATACCTGCAGGGCACAGGTGTGGTCTGATTTCCTGCCACACAGGAGCTACGGTCTAGACAGCTCCGCCACCTTAAAGGGCTGGCTCTTTATTTCCAGGGCCTTCCCAGCTCTTGCCTACCAGCCGTGGGATTTTCCAGTCTACAGAACTGTGGTATGTGTTTCTACCTAATGAATCGCCATGTCATTTGGGTAAAACCCCAGCACATATGACTGAAAGTAGCTGCGTTCCCCATATACATTGAATAATAAAATATTTTAACAAGACCGTACTTCTAACACTCATACTGGTGGCTTTCCACAGCTTCCTACCACACAAGCTCCAGGAGAGCCTGAATGTTGTTTCATGTACATGTAATCTTATTTTACTCATGGTTGTCAGACCATGAACATCTAGAACAGTCCCTGGGATAGGATAGGCAAACAATCATTTTTTTTTTTTTTTGAGACAGGGCCTTACTTTAGAGTCCCAGCTGGTCTTGAACTTGTGGTCAATCCTTTAATTTGCTTCCTAAATCCTAAAAGTACAGCTTAAGCCACCATTCCAGTCTTAAAAGGGTTAACGTTGTTGCTCTTTGTTTGCTGTTTTGTTATTTTATTTTTGGCCAGGATCTCATGTAGCCAGGCTGACATTCAACACAGTACACATCTGAGACTGGTCTTGAACTCCTGATTCTCCCTCCAGCCCCTGTCCTTCAAATGCTGAGATTCCAGGTGTGTGCCACCATATCTGGCTTGGTAAAAATTTCTGGGTGTATTTTTGTAGTTGTTTTCTTGCTTCAAGTTTATCTGTAAAAACGGCATAGGACACCAGATGTCTGTACTGTGTCGTGAGGGGGTTGTCAGTCTTGGAATGGGCAGACAGGAAGCTTTACGATGGGGCCTTCACAGAGTCCTGGGCACCTTTGGGAGCCTGATTGGCTGAGGCCTGGGATGAACCAGAGAGGCCTTGCTGTGAGCCTTGGTCTTCAGTTGCCTGAACATGTGGCCTGTAGCGGGAAATTTTCCCCATAAGTTGGGAGGAGCTAAGGTGGGAGGAATAAGGAGAGGAAGAGGAGTAAGGAGAGGAAGAGGAGAAGGAAGAGGAGGAGCTAGGGAGACAGAGATGTAGGAGCCATGGATGGCCACGCAAGTATGGAAAAAAGTCCTAGGTAACAATTTATATATAGGTTAGTTAATTGGCTAACACTTCTAATTGTGTGAGCAACTTGTTATTTGAGCATTAGCCAATATATAAAGCTATTGGATAATCTTTAAAAATTAGAGTCTCATTTCTACCTGGTACCGCCTGGATGGCAGGATGGTCTGGGCTCAGCCCAACCTTGTGGAGACAGCGTGGAAGACTGGCAGAGCCATCTCCCACACTGGTGTCTCATGGGTGGCAGGGCCAGTGAGCCAGCTGCCTGAGCCGAGCCAGGGCAAAAATATACACCACGCCGCTGCCACTCGTGGCCAAAGACCTTGTCTAGTCGTGAAGATGTTGGCTAAGAACAAGCAAGATTGGAAGCAGCCATTTTAAATATCTCCTTCAACAGTGGCCTTTGGCCATGTAGCCACAAATCAGTTTCCCAAGCTTGTTGTGGGCAAAGGGAAACAAGTTGTCAGGGCTTGTAGGTTGGGACTTTGGCAGCTTTGGCATCTTGAACATCACTTCCTGAGGCACCTGTCACAACAGTCTGGCTGGTACCCACTGCCTTGGCATTGTTGGTATTCGCTTCAGGCCCTTCCTGGTCTTTTTGGCAAAGCACAAAGTCCTCAGGAGCTCCAGGTCAACCCTCTTGAAAGATTCAAACTTTCGTGATTGGAATTTCTTGATGTCATTTCTGTGCCACATGGGGGATTGGGAGCGAGGTGTGGTTCTTGGACTGGGTTGTGTATGCATCACAATTTGTGACTCAAAGGGCTCTTTTTTTCTTTATAGACATGTTCTCATGTAACCCTAACTGATCTAACCTGAAGCTAAGGATATCTCTTTACTGATCCTCCTGCCTCAGTCTCCCATGTGTTAGTTACAGGCATGTGCCACCGTACCACAGTGACAAAAATTTCTTGGTTGAAAACCACTAAGAGAAGTAGCAAGGCGGGTAAGGGTGTACTTTCTAGAACTGGGCTACCTTGCTACAAATCCCACCCCTGCCACTTGCCAGCAAGGTGACATGAAACCAGTTATTTAATTTATCCATTTCTAGTTTCCTCTTTATGTGTTAGCATTCTGTCTAAACTCCACCCCCACAGTTATGTGGCAACAGCCAGGTATGCTCCTCCCCACAGTTACCTGGCAACAGCCAAGTAGGCCTGGCCCACTATAAAAGGGGCTGCTTGCCTCCTCTCTCTCTCTTCTCTTGCTCTCTTGTTCTCTTTGTCCCCTTGCCCCTTCCTCCTTCCCCCTTCCCTTCCTCCCTCTCCATGTGCTCATAGCCGGCTTCTACTTCTCTACTCTCTCATTCTCTCTCTCTCTCTCTCTCTCTCTCTCTCTCTCTCTCTCTGCCTCTCTTTTCACCGTCTTAACTGCCCTCCTCATACGCTGAAAAAACTCTATTCTATACTATACCGTCCTGTCCCTCAGGAGGAAGAGCTGCCTTGGCATGGGCCCACTGAGACATCATCATCCCCTTCCCCCATACCTCACAACACACACACACACAAAACATATTCTTTCTCTTTATCTTTTTATAAACTCACCAATATGTGGATAGGATCACAGTGAAGTTTAAAGAACACTTGCAAGGCCAGTGTGTGGAACTATTTATTTGGTGACAGTGTGCCAAAATGGAATGCTTTTGAATAAAAGTCAAATACCAGCAAAGCTTCCTGTAATATGTAATACATTTTACATATTATAAAATGTATATGGAAGGAAGGCTAGGGAACTAGTTGGCTCAGTGGGTAAGAATGCTCACTTGATGTTGGGTTTGAATGAGAAATGTCCCCCACAGGCTCCCGTACTTGAACACTTGGTTCTCTTTGGGGAGGTTGTGGGATTCTTAAGAGGTAGAACTTTGCTGGAGGAAGGCTATCTCTGGGTAGGGAGCACTTCAATGGAGAAAGGAGAATAGCATTGTTCTTCCTGCCTTTACAATCAGTTGTAGATTGTTTTCTTGTGGTGCTGAATTCAAACCTATGGCTTCATACCTGTTAGGTAAGTACTTTATCACTGGTAGAGATCTATAGCCCCCGTATTTGTTTGTTTACTTATTTGTTTGTGACAGCTCCAGCGCTGCCACAGGACTGAGCTCAAGCGTAGGCCTGGGGGATTAAAGAAAGACTCATTCGTTATGAGGGAATGCCTTTACTAGGCAGGTACAATATATACACCAAGCCAGGGAAGGAAAAACACAAACTCAGGAAAAAACAGGAACTCAACTGGGGGGCAATAGGATGTCAAGTGTAAATTCCCTTCCTGGGGCATCATCCTTCAACAGAATGTTTTGTTCTTAGAAAAGCTGCAGAATGTTACTTTGCAGACAGCAGCACAGGGAAAGTCTCAGCCAGGGCATAGCAGCCCTTCAGAGTCCTACAGTTTGTTTGTTTATTGAGATAGAGTCTTACTGTGTAGCCCTGGCTGGCCTGGAATTCTCTTTGTTGACCAGGATGGCCAAACGCCACAGAGATTGGCCTTCCTCTACCGCCTGAGTGCTGGGATTAAAGGTGTGCACCACCACACCTGGCTGTCTTTTTGTCTTAATATTTTTAATTATATTTATTATTATTATTATTGTGTGTGTGATGTACATATGGGGTGCTGTACAGGGCAACAGGTGCAGAAATGCATAAGTTCTCTCCTTCCATCATGGGTTTCAAGGATGAAAACCCAGGTCACTAGGTTTGTGCAGCAGGTAAGTGCCTTTTACCTGCTCAGCCTTCTTGCCACCCGCCATCTTGTTCTTTGAGACAGAGTCTCTCACGAGGACCTGGGACTCACAGTTGGGCTATGCTGACTGGCTAAGGTCATGACATAATGTCTAGCCTTCTCTGTGGGCCTCAGGAATCAAATTCAAGTCTTTATGAGTGTAAAGTATGCCAACTGAGCCTTTGCCCCAACGCTACATGTCATAATTATTACAACAGGAAAATGACTTAGGCACATCTGTCTACAGCAGCAGCATCACCCAGTAAATGCTTTGATTTGTACAGATCATGTACATCTTTCCCCTTAATAAATATTTTTAGAATTATCAGTAAATGGAAGACGGAGAAAGGAAGGAAGAGCAATTGCTCTAAAGATCCATCACCCAGGCGGCTGCTGTCACGGAAATTCCTTTCTAGTGGGAAGCAGACGTGTCCACAACTCTCCATGAGCCTCTTGGACGTGGTTTTGCTCTCTGTCCTTGAGGATGCACCAATACAGGAAAATAGTGAAGACTAGAGTGGGAAGTGAGGATACCGACTTTGGAGGATGGACCCGGGGCTTGGTTGGGAGAGTACTTGCATACAAGGCCTGTGGCCCTAGGTTTGATCCCGAGCATCCAATAAACCAAGTGTGTCTGTCATCCAACCATGTGGGAGACGGTCAGGAGGATGAGAAGGTCAAGGTGATTTTTACCTACACAGAGAGCCTGAGGCCAGCTTTGTATAGAAATGATCCTGTTTCATACCCTGCCCCCCTCAAAAACAACAAAAAAACCTCCAGTATGTAAATAAACAAATATAAAGATAGACTGGGGAGGGTCCCAAAAGCATTTCAGTTGTGTGCTTCCTGGCAGAGTGGCAGGTACAGTGCTACAAGCATTGCGGTTCCAGCTCCTCAGGCGCACTTGAGCCGATGACATCAAGACCAGCCTGCTAAAAGGGAGCCGCCATCTCAAGCATCACAAACAGTAGAGTGGGCCTTCTCTGGGCAAAAGAGAACCAGGAGGCACCCTAGTGGTAGAGTGTAGGAGGAGGGGCCGCCAAGAGGGGGAGGAGTCAAAGGAAATCCGTAATCCCCTCTTGGGAGACTGCACTTCAACGGAGGTGAGAATGACGGGTTGGTGAAACCCCTGTGACTTGCTGCTCTCTGATCCAGGCAGACTCTCAAAAGTGGAAGCAAAAGCCCAACAAGAAGGAAGAATGAATTCTCCCTGCTGACGAACATCCGCTCTCCAGTAGTAAAATCATCGTATAGGCTCCTGTATTCCGAGATTGTTGTTGTTGTTCCTTCTCTTCCTCCTCCTCTCCTTCCTCCTCCTCCTCTTCCTTCTTCTGAGATAGGGCTCCTCTGTGTAGTCCCAGTTGTCCTGGATCTCACTATGTAGACCAGGCTGGCTTCAACCTCACAGAGTTCTGCCTGCTTTCACCTCCCAGGTGCCAGGATTAAACATGTCTGGCTCAGAAATAGTTCTTAACTTCTTCAGGGAGTATAGAAGCATTGCAGAGCCTGAGGAGGTTGTGATGCATATAGTAAAAACCAAAATGCCTTTTAGACATGTAAAAATAATTCAGACAAGATCCGACACTACACCCAAGGCTGCACCTGATAACCAGAACCCAGGGATATCATTCACCCAAGATAACCAGAGATAGTCCTAGAACTCATGACACCCATTGGACAGTATAGAAGCAGAAACGGAGCGCAATACTCTGCTCTGCACATCTGGAGAGATGCCACCTTGATCTGCCCTGTGGCTACAGAATCTCTGCAGGGTCCTGACCCTCAAATCAAAGAGTTAGAAACTTTAGACTTCTGTTAAAGAAGTCTGGATCTGACCTTCAGCTAAGATATATCATACAGGTAAGTAGCCTTGGGAGATAGGCTTGGAAGCAGAGTTAGGGATTCAGAGTGTGAACCCTCGGCATAACAAGATAGAACTTTTGTTATCCCAGCTACTTGTATCTACCTTGTACTCACTGCAATGGTGGAAGGCACATACTGCTCTTCCAGGGAACCCAGATTTAGTTCCCAGCACCCACATGAGGCAACTCACAACTGTCTGTAACTCAGCTCGGTGAGGAACTGATACCCCCCAGCTGTCTGCATGTGCACACACAAGTGCATGATTAAAAATAACACCAAATCTTCTAAAAATAGGTGTACCAGGCAAGAGAGATGATGGCTCCATGGTTAAGGGCACTTGTTGCTCTTGCAAAGGACCCAGGTTTGGTTCCCAGCACCTACATGTGGCTCACAACCATTCATAACTCCAGTTCCAGGGAATTTGACCCCCTTTCTGACCTCTGCAGGCACCAGACACACACGTGGTAAACATCTGTATGCACGGGCAAATACACACACAAAATAAAATAAATCTAAGATTGCAGAGGCAAATATCTGAATCATTAAATATAAATGCTTTACACGTATTTAGTGTGTGTGTGTGTGTGTGTGTACGTACACACTCTGATACCAAGGCTTGCACATGGTGGTCAGAGACAACCTGCAGGGCTCATTTCTCTCCTTCCACCCTGGGGGTCCTGGGGATCGAACTCCGGTTGTCATGTTTGGTGGCAAATACCTTTGTACACTGTGTCATTTTGGTGGCCCAGCTGCCACCTCTGTCTCCTCCTGCTCTTCCTCTCCCCAACCTTCTTCTTGAGACTGAGTCTCATATAGGTTAGCCTGGGCTAAAATTTGCTTTGTAGCAGAAGACAGTTGTTATTAATCCTTCTGCCTCTGCCTCCCAAATGCTGGGATTGAGTATGTGCATAAACCCAGTGGCTTCTATAACCGTTAACTAGGAAAGTCTACAATCTGCTGTCTTAAGGTCCATTGAGGATGTTGTGACGTGGGGATTTGTGTCTCTCTTTATTTCCCCCACCTGGCCTATTTCCTGTTTCTAAGGTACTTTGGTTGCCATAGAAACAGAAACAAACACAACTAATTTCCTCTAATTGAGCTGCTGGATCCCACCCTGAGCTTTGCCCACAGGCACAGCTGTGTGACCCGTTACAACTCTCAGATGCTCTTCTCCCCGACTGTGTCTGTTCACCTCCCACCCTGAAAAGTGTGGATCGCTGTTGATTCATTTGCCCCCAGCTCACACACTGAATGTGCAAAACAAACTCTCGCCACAGGGATTAGTGCTTCCGAAAGCCCAAGATGTTTTATGGGCTCATGTTGATTGATCATTGACGTTAGGGTTACTTTAGGTTTTCCTAGGATTTCATTTTCTTACTAGATAGCTGTGTAAAAGTAATTTTTGCCCCTGGGTATCTAAGTAGCATAGGGCATGTAAACATACCGAGAGGGCTACACATTGGATTCTGTTATCCTGACACACGGTGAAGGAAATAGATTTCAGGAGAGCAACGAAAGCTGGGAAGTTCACGTATGAACAACCTTCTGTCTTCCTTTCCTCTTAACACTTTCTAACTTGGGGAAGGATTTCATCATACACCATAATGGGGCTGGGCACAGGTGTGACTCTAGACGGGTGGCTCTCACCCTTCCTGATGCTGAGACCTTTTAATACAGTCCCTCGTGTTATAGCGACCCTCATCCATGACGTTATTGTTGCTGCTACTTCGTAACTGTAATTTTGTAATTACAGCTTTATATAACTGTAATTTTGCTACCGTTATGAATCATAATGTAAATATCTAATATGCAGGATATCTGATACGTGGCCCCTGGGGGAGGGTCGCCACCCACAGGTCGAGAACCACTGTTCTAAATAGAATCCCTGGAATCTGCTAAGCAACAGGTGTCCCTATTGGCACTTGCTGATGAGGAAAGTGTGACGTATTGCTAGGATAGTCACTGTCAACAGGAAAGTCAGGCACCTGCTGGTCAGTCATGCTGCAATTCTTCCAACACACACACACACCCTACTAAAGAGGAAATTACAAAGGAGAACCGAAGAGATGATTTACTTTACAGCAAGGGACGTGTTTACAGCCTACATTAGCCATGAGTGCTGTGAGTATTTTTTTAAGTCAAGCGAGCTTAACATGAAAATACCAGCAGTGGCGGCCATGGTGGCACACATCTTTAATCCCAGCACTCGGGAAGCAGAGGCAGGCAGATCTCTGTGAGTTCAAGGCCAGTCATAGTGAGTTCCAGACAGCCAGGGCTATGTAGAGTCCCTGTCTCAAAAAAAGAAAGAAAAACATACAAAACTTTAAAAATAGATAGTAGTAACTGTATCATAGGATAAATTTGTTAAACAATTTGTGTCTATATCAAATGTCCCAGAATTCTACCCTCTGTCTTAGTTAGATTGTTCTGTTGCTGTGAAGAGACACTATGACCACAGCAACTCTTAGAAAAGAAAGCAGGCATTTAGTTGGGGCTGGCTTCAGAGGTTCAGTCCATTATCATCATGGCAGGAAGCATGGTGGCATGCAGGCAGACATGGTGCTGGAGAGGTAGCCAGGACCTCTACATCTGGATCCTCAGGCAGCAGGAAGAGACTGTGAGCCACTAGGCCTGGTTTGAGCTTCTGAGATGTCAAAGCCCATCCCCTCAGTGACACACTTCCTTCAACAAAGCCACACCTACTCCAACAGGGCCACACCTCCTAATAGTGCCACTCCCTAATGGACCTATGGGGGCCATTTTTATTGAAACCACCACAACTTCTAAACTTTTTGAGGGACATGCATAGGTGTGTATCCATGCATGTTTACATGTGTGTAGATGTGTGTGGAGGCCAGAGGTTGAAGTCCAGTAGCTTCTGGATCATTCTCACCTTCTATATTGAGGCAGAGACACTCTGGTGAACACAGAGCTTGATGGTTAGATTAATTTAGTGCAGCTGCTTGTTCCAAGGGTCCCACCTCTGTCTCCTAAGCACTGGGATTCTAAACAGACCACTAAGTAGACCACCATTTACATGGGTGCTGGGGATCTGAAGTCAGGTCCTCAGGCTTTTACAGTGGTGAGTAATCTCCCACCCAGTCATCTCCAAAACCTACTTCTGAAGATTTTTTTTCTTTTCTTTTTCTTTCTTTTTTTTTTCTTTTCTTTTTTTTTTTTTTTTTTTGGTTTTTCGAGACAGGGTTTCTCTGTGTAGCCCTGGCTGTCCTGGAACTCACTCTGTAGACCAGGTTAGCCTCGAACTCTCAAACTCAGAAATCCGCCTGCCTCTATCTCCCAAGTGCTGGGATTAAAGGCGTGTGCCACCACTGCCTGGCTTTTTTTTTTTTTCATTTTTAATTATATGTATGTGTGTGGGTATGTGCATGTGAGTGCAGTTGCTCAGGGAGGCCAGAAGATGGCACCAGATCCCCAGAAACTAGAACTACAAGGGGTTGTAACCTGCTCCATCTGGGTGCTGGGAACCAAAGTGAGGTTCTCAGCAAGAGCTGTTTGCACTGCGGACCTCTGAGCCATCTCTCCACCCCCGACTCATAAAGACTTTGTGTGAGATTTTCATGCTTTTCCCTGCCATATTCCTTATCCACTCCCACTTCTTTTGTTCTTGGGTAGAGCTTACTTAGGACAAACTCTCTTCTCGTGTGTGTGTGTGTGTGTGTGTGTGTGTGTGTGTGTGTGTGTGTGTG
>NW_021605583.1:6054349-6059398 GCF_004785775.1 Grammomys surdaster | reverse complement strand
GTGTGTGTGTGTGTGTGTGTGTGTGTGTGTGTGTGTGTGTGTGTGTGTTTCTCTTTCTACTTTTAGAGACTCTGTACCACAAGCTGGCCTTGAATTCGTGACAATCCTCCTGCACGGGCCTCTGAAGATGCTGGGATTACAGATGTGAGCCACACACCTGGCTCTACACCAAGCTCTTCCTCCAGTTTCTAATCTTCTCTGGGGGAGGAGGATAATTGGCATCTTTGCATCACACTACCTCAAGTATAAAATTGTAACGTGTTGGGCCGGCCTTCTGTAATCATTATTTATGGGTCATAGCCCTAGGGCTTGGGACCTTGCTAATGGCCTGGCCAATTAGAATATTCTAACTCCTTTACCAAAGACTCATTCAGGAATACAAGCAAGGAATAGACTCCAGATGACCTGTGAGAATCTGTCCTGGGAGTTTTGCCAGATCAAGAAAACAGCTCTGTCTACATAGAGTTCCTTTATTGCAGAAATATTTTAATACAATCCCCTGAATACATTCAAAGTAGCAATAAAATAATATACATATCTTTATTCACTATCCTCATATAATTGATTATTTTTTTTCTTTTTGAGACAGGGTCTCTCTATGTAGCCCTGGCTGCCCTGGAACTAGCTATATAGACCATGCTGGCCTAGAACTTGCAGAGATACACCTGCCTCTGTCTCCCAAGTGCTGGGATAAGAGTATTTCTTTCTTAGAGATGAGTACAGCTATGCTCATTGATATTTGTCCTATAGAAAAGTGACATGTAAGTAAATCTGTGGCAGTGGTGGCCTCACTCCTTCTGGCTAACAGTCCTCCTGCCTCAGCCTCTTCTGAGAGAGAGGGAGATGTGAACCACCTGGTCGGGCTGCTTGTTGCTATTTGCTTTCTAAAATTTTTATTGAGGTAAAAACAAGGTAGCTCGGCAGGTAAAAGCGGTTGCCACCAAGATGAACGAACAGCCTAGGTTCAACTCCCCAGACCCAAATGGTGGGGAAGGAGCCAACTCCACAAAGATGTCCTTTGGCTTCTCCATGGATGATGGATTGTCTACTTGTACACAGATGAACACATGCCCGCATGCACTCGCGCGCGCACACACACACACACACACACCAAATGTATTTAATGGCTTAGCAGCTAAAGCGCTTGCTGTCAAGCTTGGATACCTGAGTGAGGTCACACACACACACACAAATAAAATATAATTTTAAAACCCACTTTTATTCATTTTGTTCTTCGATAATTTCTTACATATATGTCTGTCTTAGAGTTTCTGTTTCTATGATGAAACACTATGACAAAAAAGCAAGGTGGGGGAATAAAGTGGTGTAGCTGACACTTCCACAGCACTGCTCATCGTCAAAGGAAGTCAGGACAGGAACTCAAGCAGGGCAGGGACCTGGAGGCAGGAGCCATGGATGGGGAGCTGCTTACTGGCTTGTTCCTATAGCTTGCTCAAGCCTACTTTCTTATAGAACCCAGGACAACTAACTCAGGGACGGTCCCACCCACAATGGGCTGGGCTCTCCCACCAATCACTAATTAAGAAAATGTAGGTTTGTCTACAGTCCAATCTTGTGGATGCATTTCTTTTACTATTATTGTTGTTGTTGTTGTCATTATTAATTAATTAATTAATTAATTAATTTTATATATGTGACGAGTACACTGTCACTGTCTTCAGACACACCAGAAGAAGGCATCAGATCCCATTACAGATGGTTGCGAGCCACCACGTGGGAATTGAACTCCGGACCTCAGCAGTCAGTGGTCTTAACCACTGAGCCATCTCTCCAGCCCATGGATGCATTTCTTACTTGAGGGTCCCTCCTATTGGATAACCTTTGCTTGTGTCAAGTTGACGGTAAAACTACCCAGCACAATATGTAAATTGTATTTTGATTACGGTGGCTCCCCAGGCTCCTTCCCACCCCTCTTACCCCTCCCCCAAACAAGTTCCCTTCTCACATGACCTCTTTTTTTATTGTAGGTGATGTCATTTTGTTTGTTTTGAGGCCCTGAAATGTTTTCAGATGTATTTATTTTATATGATTGAGTGTTCTGCCCATATTTATATACGTGCAACATGGTGCCCATGGAGGCCAGAAAGGGTGTTGGATTTCCTGAGACTGAAGTTACGGGTGGTTACGGGTGGTTGTGCTGGGTCCTTCCAAAGAGCTACAAGCGCTCTAAACAGCTGAGCCACCTCCCCAGCCCTGAGACTCCTGGATTATCCAGGATGCTCTGTGCGGCAGAGGATTCAGAACTACTAACTGGAGCTTGGTGAACTCCTCCCGGGGTACGCAGATACGGACTGTCTGTCCCTTCTGCAGACTCCATCAGTAGCTACTTGCTCAGCCAGGAGGCTTAGGGCCCTTTAAGCCCTCTCCCAATCTATGATCGACTGTCAACAGGCCCAGGCTTGTGTAGATTCACGGGAGGCAGCCACAGCTGCGGTAAGGTCATGACTGCATAGGCCACACCTGCCCAGAAGACATCATCTCGCGGCCCTTCTCCTATCCTCTGGGTCTCTCTTGCCACTACCACCCCTTGTCCATTGTCCCCTGAGCCTGAGATGGGAGGGTATAAGAGTCCTGTTTCCTCCTGATCACTCAGCTGCCACTTACTCTGGACAAACTAACTCAGGCGCGTATGCGTGCTGCAGTTGTGTTTCAGCCAATGAGACAGACACTGGGCTTCAGCCAATCACCGCCAGCCTACTGATGAGGCCATGGCCGTATAAGACAAATGCCTCTACTAGCCTGCTCATATTAGGCAAACAATAGAGGCAGCCAATCAGGTTGTTCCTCTGCATTTCCTTTCGTCTGTACGTGTACGCTCTGCCGTGGACGGGAGGGACAGCTTTGGGAAGCAACTTGGTTGGGAATACTCCTCCATTCTCAGACCTTTTCCCTTCCCGAATAAACTTCATTAAATCGAACTCATTTTTGAATTTTCTTAAACAGCTTAATAATCACAGTTATGATGTAATTATTCTTGCAGAGGTGGTATGTGTGTGTGTGCATGCGTGTGTGTGTGTATGTATGTGTGTGTATGTGTGTGTGGACATGTGTATATGTGTGTGCGTGTGTTTGCATGTGTGTGCATGTGTTTGCGTGTGTGTGCGCGTGTGTATGTATGCATGCATGTGTGTGTGTGCGTGTGTGTAAAAGAAACAAGTTCCCATATTTTCTAAGAGAGGAAGTGGGTGATTTCTGAAAAAGCAAAATCAGGGTAGGAAATATAGCCCAGTGGTAAAGGAAACACTTGTCCAATTTCAACACCCAGCACCACATACAAAACAACCAAACAAAACTCCAGAAAAAAAAAATAAGAAAACCAGTAGGCGGGGATGTAATTGTATTATTTAACTGTGTACTGGAAGCCCCAGCACTATGTACCTTCCTGCCTGTGGGCGGACTAAAGCAGAGGAGTTAGAGACCCGCTCTGACAAGTAAGCCCTTTCCTATACGTAGATATGCATGGCAATTGCTTTGCCCACTAAGCAATCAGCCCAGCCCTTAAACAGTTTTGTTTTGTGCTAGAGGCTCTATCTATGGGCCCTATTGGCTGGCCTGAAGCTCCCTATGCAGACAGACCAGGCTGCTTTCGATCAACCGGCCCATGATTCCTCTTTTGTTCCCTTCTGTCCATGGTGATGGCACTGAGTGACTACAGGCAGAAAACTCTGAATGCAGGAACCAAAGTGTGTCCCCCTGTACGTTATTTTTTTTCTGAGGCATCTGTCAGAGCATGAAAGGTCAAGTGATGCATTTAAGCTGTACTTGGCTGCCTATGGCGGCACAGTTGGGCCAAATTTTATCACTCAGCCGTGACGGCACACTTAAGGCAAGAGTGTCCATGCAGGAAAGTCTGACTGAGGTTGCCGAGCCACTGAGACCATAGTAGTGTGTCCTGAAGTGGGTCCGAATGCAGTGCGAGAACCTTCCTTTCCTGCTGAACTCTTTGCTCCCCAGAACTTAACAGTAGAGTATTTTTAGAACATTAGTCATTTTTAGTTATAGTATCAATTTTTATAACATTTTACTAGGATAAATTTCATGTCTTTCACGTTGGAAACTTGTGTAGGGTTTCCTTAACTTTCACCATCTTGACTGTTTGGAGGAATTTTGTTTGCTTGTTTTTACTGCTTTGTACAACATGCCTGAGTTCGTGGTTTCTAGTGATCAGACTCAAATTCCGTTTTGTAGGCGTGCGTGTGTGTGTGTTCGTGTGTGCATGTGTGTATGTGTGTGTATATGTGTGTGCGTGTGTTTGCATGTGTGTTCGTATGTGTGTATGTGTGTGTGTGTGTTTGTGTGTGTGTAAAAGAAACAACTCAGAAGTGTTACTGTGCTCTTGCTGCTCTTGCTCTTGCCTCAGGTCTCACCATTTTCACCCAAGGTCCGAAACTCGACCTCCATTTTTTTTTTTTTTTTCCCTGGCGATACCAACAATCCAAGAGCTACTTGGAGCTGTGATGGGGTCTGGAGCTCTATGTAAATGTGGCAGCTCTGAAGGAAAAGCTCTCTCCACTGCAAATGTTACAGCCCTGAAAGGAACTGTACCCTGCAAGTCAGGAGAGCCAAGGGATACCACCAAGTCATACCACATGACAAACTTCACACAAGAGATTTACTGGGCAAGACACAAAAGCCTGGTTGCCTCTGTAAAGAACTGAACAAGAGGCAGGCTTTATACAGAGTTTCTGGGTAGGGGGTGGGGCTGTGCTTTCCAGGGTAGCTGAGATTGGTGGGATTTTGCAGCCTGATCTTGGTGCCAGCTCAGGGATTGGTAGGTTTTCAAAACCCAGAAGCAAGCTTGGACTTTTTACCTACAGTCTAACTTCATAGTAATCTGGCTGCTTTCCCTCCCTCCCTCCCTCCCTCCCTCCTTCATTCCTTTTTCTTTCTTCCCATCTTCTCTTCTTCCTCCTCCTCCTCCTCTTCTTCCTCTCCTCCTCCTTCTTCTTCTTCTTCTTCTTCTTCTTCTTCTTCTTCTTCTTCTCTCTCTCTCTCTCTCTCTCTCTCTCTCTCTCTCTCTCTCTCTCT
>NW_021605583.1:6042858-6054339 GCF_004785775.1 Grammomys surdaster | reverse complement strand
TCTCTCTCTCTCTCTCTCTCTCTCTCTCTCTCTCTCTCTCTCTCTCTTTCGACAGGGTTTCTTTATATAGTCCTGACTGTCCTGGAACTAGCTCTGTAGACCAGGCTGGCCCTGAACTCAGAGATCCATCTGCCTTTGCAGCCCAAGTGCTGGGATTAAAGGCACATACTACCACAGCCTGATGAGTTTCTTCTTTTTTATTTTTGTTTTCTTTCTTCCTTCCTTCCTTCCTTTTTCTTTCTTTCTTTCTTTCTTCCTTCCTTTCTTTCTTTCTTTCTTTCTTTGTTTCAGACAGGATCTCACATAGCCCAGGCTTGTCCCAAACTCACTATGGAGTTGAGGCTGACCTGGAACTCTTGATCATACTGCCTCTACCTTCAAGTGTTGGTATTACAAGTATATAGCACAGTAGCATATGATAACTTTGATTTTTCTTTTGTTTTTGAGCTAGGGTCCCTCCATTATTTAGATCTGGCTGTCCTGGAACTATGTAAACCAGGCTGGCCTCAAACTCACAGAGATCCACCTGCCTCTGCCATACCCAGCTTAAATTGATTTTCAATCAATCTACCATCAGGAATTTCTGCTTACTGATAGTCAACTAAGAACCAGCCACATTCTGGAAACAGGGTTCTCCCCACTTTCAATGACCCAGTGCCGGCTCTCCCCCTTCCCTGATCACTCAAGTGATGCTTCCATCCTTTTGTAGTTTCCCTATGCGCATGCGCCATCTCCCATGGTTTTCCTATGCTCATGCTCCATACCACTGTATACCCGGCCATCACGACCTGGTCTCTGTTTTCTCTCATTCAGAGGCAGCCTTTTGCTTTCCTCCCCTCCCCAATAAATCTCTTGCATGAGGTCTGTTCTGAGGTGTGATTGAGTTGTCGTTCTTCGGCCCTGGTTGCCAAGACACTTTTTCACCCCAAAACCCTTTCACTTTCCCCAGACTTCCAGAAATACCTATGAAAATTCCAGAAGCCTTTGGGAAATTCTCTGGTGAAAATAGATTGCCTGTTGGCTTTTCCTCTGTTAACTAAGTGTGCACACGCCCTAGCTGAGCTGTTAGTTACCTTTGGTCCCCTCTCTTACCCTTTCTGCTAACTGGGTTTTTTGTTTTGGTTTGTTTTGGTTTTTCAGTTTGTTGCCATAGGTCTTGCTGTGTAACTAGCTGGCCTCACTCAGACTCTTGGCGGATTTTCTTGCCTTACTGTCCTGAGTGCTGGGGTAACAAGGGCGCTTTGCCTTCCTCAGACTTTTGAAAAGTCTCTTTTCTATCACTGCAATGATGTTTAGAACATGCATTTAATTTAAAGTGTCTTTGCAACTCCTGAGTGAATTTTAGGCTTTTAATTACCTCCGTGCCTCTGTTCTCAGAATCCAGGAACACATACCCAAACGTAATTATTTTGATTCATGTGCTCTTTAAATTAAAGGAAAAAAAAGTTTTAACAAATTTGTGTACGGAGGCATGTGTGTGTGTCTAACTCTACACACACATGCAGAGGGCAGAAGAATACTTCAGGGTCTCCGCTGTTGTTCCCCACCTTGGTGTTGGTTTGTTTGGTTGGTTTGGTTTTAAGAAGGGTCTCTCCCGCCGGGCGGTGGTGGCGCACACCTTTAATCCCAGCACTTGGGAGGCAGAGGCAGGCGGATTTCTGAGTTCAAGGCCAGCCTGGTCTACAGAGTGAGTTCCAGGACAGCCCAGGCTATAAAGAGAAACCCTGTCCCCTGTCTCGAAAAACCAAGAAAAAAAAAAAAAAAAAAAAAAAAAGAAGGGTCTCTCTCACTGAACTGGAAGCTTGCCATTTCATCTGGGTTTACTGACAATCGAGCTCTGGGGATCCACCAGTTTTTCTGCCGCCACCATCACGCTAAACCTTGAAGCTATCGGCACACGTGGCAATGTCTGTATTTTGCACGTGCTGGGGGTTTAAACTCAGGTCCTCTTGCGTTTGCAGGGGGAGCACTCCTCCCCACCCAGCCATCTCCCCAACCCACCATGTGCCATTTTTATCCCTCATAAAAAATATTTGTGTTTTCTTCCCTTTGGTTCTTCCTACCATGAACCTTGTTATCTCTCAATGTATGTGGCCTGCAATACCAATAGTAATCTCTTCCTTAGCCTCCCTTATCTACCCATTGGATTTATCTGCAAGAGCTATTATCTTCCTCCTGAACATCTCTACAAGTAGCCATCTTTCTTGTATCTGCTCCATCCTAGCTCACTGGAACAGATTTTGGTTTTCCTGCCCCTGATTTAGCCTGCATTGCCTATGCATTCTAATATCTTGTTCTAAAATACAAATACATTGTGGAGCAATTTCCTCTGAAGAAACTAGGTAAGTCTCAGCAAGTTCTGAAGATTCAGGGACTCAGGAAGTAACAGTGGCAGCAAATGCCTTTAATTCCCGCACTCAGGAGGCAGAGGCAGGCAGATCTCTATGAGTTCAAGGCCAGCCTGGTCTATAGAGCAAGCTCTGGGACAGCCAAGACTGTTACACAGAGAAACTCTGTCTACAGAATGGGGGCCAGACTGGGGAATAAACAACTCAGAAGCCCTAGGAATTCCCTAAAACTGGCCAGAAGCACTAGGTCCCTTTCTCCCCAATATTATATGGGGAGTCAGGACTGCTGAGGAGTTGGAGACCAGCTGAGCTCTCTGGAAGAGGCTTAGACCAAGTGAACTCTGTGAAAGAGACCCTCTGACTTGTCTAAGCTGCCTATTAGTAGCGCAGTGAGCTTCAGGGTTCCAGCTTTTGTGAGCCATCACCCATGCTGGGGTAGACTTTTGATGACATAGCAGCCTTGAGTCATAATGGCTGTAAGTAACCCCTTACCCATACTCCTGCTAGTAATCCCAAGAAAAAGTCATTGGTTTATCATATTTGGTGATATCTTTACTTGGAAGGGCTATTAACTCTCTGTGTATATCCACGTTTCTCCTGTCTCACACAACACATGGCACTCCTGGCATAAAGGTTTTAACATTTGACTCTGGCAGCCTTTCAGGAGCCACAGGCTCTTGCAGTTTTGCAGTTCCCACTACCCCTTGTACCATACTCATTTGTCACCTGCCTTGTCCCTGAAGCCACCTGAGTAGGACCACCTGCTTTAATGACTTTCTGTACCCGCTGGATAAAGAGCAACCTTTTTTTTTTTTTTTTTTTTGGTTTTTTGTGACGCGCCGCCTCGCCGAAAAGGAGAACACGCCACACTTCAGGATTCTTCTGACACGCAGTTTACTTGTTACAGCTCTTTTAGACGGTGTTACAGCTCTCTTAGATGGTGTTACAGCTCTCTTAGATGGTAGTGGCAAAGGACCCAGAGCCCCAGAACCCATGGGCTTATATAGAGTCCTGGGAGCACTTACTGCATGCTCATTGGCTCCTTAATGATGCCTAATTAGCATACTCGTTTCTCATTGGCTCTTAGAGTGCTCTTGGAGTGAGGCTTAATTAGCATAGTAATTTTTACTCTTTGCGCATGCGCACATTCAGCTTGGCTCCCTCAAGGAGCCGGCGCCATTTTGCAATGGCGAATGCGGCTCCCGACAGTTTTTCGAGACAAGGTTTCTCTCTATAGCCCTGGCTGTCCTGGAACTCACTCTGTAGACCAGGCTGTCCTGGAACTCAGAAATCCACCTGCCTCTGCCTCCCAAGTGCTGGGATTAAAGGCGTGCGCGTGCGCCACCACCACTGCCCGGCAAGAGCAAACTTCTTAGCTGACCCACAAGACTTCTCATGGCCCCTGCCCCCTCCCTCCTCCCTCCAGCCTCTTCTATCCCTGTGACTCTATTCTTCATCCCAACTGACCCAGTTTCTATCAACTCTGTCAACTCCCATTTTGTCTGTAGGCTTTCTGTATTCTATTTTTAGCCCTGCCTTATTTCTCTGGCTAATTCTTACTCATCTTAAAGGTCTCAATGTATATTTAATTTTCTGTTGAAAGCCATTTGTTTTGCCCCTGGGGAGGAGGGGTCCTTTAATTTCCTTTGTTCTAGTATTATCATAGCAGGAATGCTGCTCTACAGATGGATTTCCATCTTACAGTAAGCAGAGGCAGGAGGATCACTACAAGTTTGAAGTTAGCCTGATTTCCATAGCAGGTTCCAGGCCAAGCAGGACCACATAGCAAGACAATCCAATTGTTTTTCATTTCTGGAACTGAAACCTTTGGCCTTACACATGCTAGCCAAGTGTTCTGTCGCTGAGTTACATCCCTAAGCCCCATAATTCAATATTTAAAACATATTTATACTGGAAAGTTATTTATTTGGAATTCGAGTTTAACTGGGTGTCCTGTATTTTGTCCGGATACTTTACCACAGTCTTCCTACCTTCTCTGAAAGCCTGCCACCCAAGTCATTGGTCATTCATTCAAAACATTTTGCCTTCTGCAACTGTGTGTTCCATATCTTTGGGTTCAACTATGTGAAGTTAAGCATATTTGAAAAAGCAGTTGCATCAGTACTCAACACCTACAGACCTCTTCTCCTTATCATTCTCTAAACAATAGAATATAGCATTTGATTAGACGTCACTTGCACTGTATTAGACATAAGTACTCTAGAGATGACTTATACAACAGTATGTGTGTAGGTTATGTACAATGGTGAGCCCTGGCACTTAAGTGCTGTCTGGATTGTGACAGCACATGCCCTACAGGGGATGTGGAGACGTCACTCACTGCTATATAACTCTTTTGTCCCCTTACTGTTCTAAGCCATAATGCCACGCTGAGTATCCAGCCTCGCTCTAACCCACCACGCTCTAGAATAACTGTCAAGGCTGCACTCCCCTTCACAATAGCTTTCTTCTCCCCCCCCCCCATGAGTATGACTCCATTTCTGTTCTAGTCATCTTGAAGATAGGATCAGAAAGAGTAGTTATTACAGGGCTAGAGAGATGGCTGAGTTGGTCAAACATGGAGTAGGGCGACACGTATCTGTAACCCTAGCGTTGACAGGGAGAAACAGATGGATTCCAGGGCTTGCTGGCCAGCTAGTCTAGCCAGTGAGTTTCAGCTTCGGAGAGAGCCCCTGTTTAGAAAAGTAAATGAGCCGGGCTGTGGTGGCACACGCTTTAATGCCAGCACTTGGGAAGCAGAGGCAGGCAGATCTCTGGGTTCGATGCCAG
The DNA here is from genome assembly GCF_004785775.1 of Grammomys surdaster. NCBI lineage: Eukaryota > Metazoa > Chordata > Mammalia > Rodentia > Muridae > Grammomys > Grammomys surdaster. Next base: position 6,049,201 of record NW_021605583.1, on the reverse strand, counting down.
CCTGGTCTACAGAGTTAATTCCAGGACATCCAGAGCTACACAGAGAAACCCTATTTCAAAAAATAATAATAAATGTTAGAGAAGCGATTGAGGAAGACATCAGTTGTGAATCCCTAGTCTCCACCCCTACCAGCAGGGAATATGCGCACACACACAAACACACACACACACACACACACGCATCCCACCACACCACACACACACAGCAGTAATTATTCATGGCTGTGATCCTTACAGCTCAGGGGGGCGGGGTTGGAGTACTGCCTAAAACCCAAGAAGTATGTAAGAGGAAGAAGATCACAAACACACTTTTAAGTTTGTATTTCCCAGAGCAGCTCAAAGGACTGTGTTGTGCAGAACAAAATTCAGGAAGAACAGCTGTGGAACAGCCAAGAACGGGGTCGACTGTCCCTGGATTAGCAGAGATCACGGAGAGCATCGGTCAGCACTGCTCCAGTTGGGTATGCTTTGTGGATGAAGTCTAGACAGACTCTGCTCTCGGGCCAGTTACAGAAGAAGCAGTGCAGAAGCTGGGGGGTAGGCAGTGGGAGCTCTTCCGTCTGGGAAGTCAAACTATTTGCAAGCTAAAATGAAGGAATCAAGCCAGGTCATGATGAAAGGGCAAAGTTTTTAAGCCTAGTACGTGGAGGCAGAAGCAGGCAGATCTCTGTGGGTTTGAGGCTAGTCTGGTCTACATTCCAGACCTAGCAAGGCTACATAGTAAGAGCCTTTCTCTAAAACAAAATAAAATACATATAAATGAGCAAATAAAATGAATAAATTAGAAAAGCTAAAGAATTTGCAAATTAAGATAGTGAGGACTAGAGTCCTGGTAAATGTTTGGCTAGAACATTCTAGGCACTTGGAACATAATATTCTTTGGTTTTGCTTTCCTGGAGTTTATTCCCACAGCGGGGACAAATGACAAGCAAATGAGCAAGTGAAGAAATAAAATAATTTGAGCTTTTGATGAGGATTTTAGAAAAACCAAATCTCAGCAGGGGTGAGGTCTGGAGTCTCCTTCTTTCTCTCTCTTTCTCTCTCTCTTTCTCTCTCTCTCTCTCTCTCTCTCTCTCTCTCTCTCTCTTTTCTTTTTTACTTACTTTACATACCACTCATTGCCCCCCACAATACTTCCCCTTCCTCCCTCCTCTTCTCCTCCAAGTGTGTGTGGGGTCCCTCTGACTATCCCCCGACCCCCCCCCCGACTTTAAGTCTCTGTGAGGCTAGGTGCATCCTCTCCCACTGAGGCCACACAAGGCAGCCCAGCTAGAGGAACATATCCCACATACAGGCAACAGCTTTGGAGATAGCCCCCACTCCAGTTGTTCAGGACCCACATAGAGGTCAGGCTGCACATCTGCTACATATGTGTGGGGAGGCCTAGGTCCAGCCTATGTATGTTCTTTAAGACCCCAAGGGACCAGGTTAGCAGATTCCGCTGGTCTTCCTGTGGAGTTCCTATCCCCTTTGGGGCTGCAATCTTTCCTCCAGTTCTTCCATAGGAGTCTGTTTCTTTGAAGAATGAGATTTACTTGGAAACCTATCAAATAAGGAGGGAGGGACCCTGCAGGAGTCCCAGGTGAGATAGCAGAGCTGTAAACCAGCCAGAGCCCTCTGCGGGAGAAAGACAAAAGGGTCAGGGGAAGCCTGAGTTAGAAGTCCAGCAGTAGACAGGCCAATAAGGACACTTGTATCAGAATGAATGTGGGGTCAACTAGAGGAGAGGGAGCCGGGAGGGGCCCGGTGGATTCAGGGCATGTTTTATGTACCTGTATGTCTGTGTGCCATCAGGACTGACATTGTAGATCCCTTGGAACTGGAATTGGGGATGATGGAGTGCCGCCATACCATGTGGATTCTGGGAACCAAACCCAGGTACTCTGCAAAGAGCAGACAGTGCTCGTAAGTACTGAACCTCTCGCCCCTTCCCCCCAGGAAATATTTTAGAGATGAAACCCAGGAGACCTCTTGCTCCAGGAGATTAAAGAGAAGGATGGAACGAGAAGTTGATTCAAGAGCCCCTTAAGCAAACATGTCAGAGCACCCAGCAAATGCCAGGGCGTGTGCTTGTGCTGTGGACCACAGAAACAGTGTAACCCAGTCCTCGTGGAGGGCAAATATAGAGGGAGGTTCCCATGGACACTGAGTGATGTGCACAGTAATAGAAATCTGCTTGCTGGTGCCACAAAAGGGAGAGTCATTGACTTCTGCTTGTGTTCTTGAAAGGAAGAGTTCTCAGGGAAAGAGGGAAGGCTAGACTCTATGGTAGATGGAACTAGACACCAAAGAAGGAAACTGGGAAACAGAATTCCAAAACCTTGATTTTTTTTTCCCTCCTTTGGGTTGGGGCACCTACCTGGTGGGAGGAGGTCACGAGGCTTAAAAGAATGGTGTGTTTTCTTGGCTGTGTGACTGAGAAGGCTAGGCTGACTTCACGTCAGACTTGGAATTGGCAGTTCAGGAGACTAGACCTAAATCTGTTTCCAAGAACTAGCCTGAGTTAAGGATAATGGATCAGCCGAAGTTTCCAGGCGTCCCCAGCAATGTTTCTACCCCCCACCTCCCAGGGCCCCAACAATGGTTCTGGAATGTCCCTAGAGATAGAGCCAAGATTAAGATATCGGTCACCTGCTCCTCTCCAGAATTCCCCTAATGTGCTTTATTTAAATTGAGCCTGCGAGCTCACTTCAGGGTCTCTCTACTTCGTAGATGGTAGACCCCAGCATGCTGGACTTCTGTAGAATAAAACATTCTTTGTGTTTACACACTATTTAAGTCCAGTGTATCATTCTTCGTTGAATCATGGACTGTTCCTTATATTATGAACCACTGACAGTGTTGGATTTACACCTTAGACATCTAGCTTGACGACCCGATCCTAGCCATAGGATCATGTCATTTAATGATGAAGGCATTCACAGCTCCTAAGTGTTCATCCCCCCCCCACCAGATACTTAATATTGTTTTATTATTCATTGAATAGCACTTGATTTCTTTCTGGAAAAGAAAATCTTCTGTAATGACGGTATCTCGCTCTTGTAGTCTCCAGGGGCACACGCATTCATGTGTGAACACACACACACACCTTTTAAAAAGAAATCTTTTTAAAGTGATTGATGATTGAACGACAGAAGCATGAATGGCTGAATGAATAAGGGAATAATTACAGCTTGTTGGTCCCAGCAATGTGTTTATTTGTATGTATGTGAGCCGTGGGATGCCTGTGGGGGTCAGAGATCAACTTTCAAGAGTCAGTTCTGTCTTTTAATCATGTGAATCCTGAGATCAAACTCAGGTCATTGGGTCACCAGGCTCAGGGACAAAGTGTCTTCACCTGCATAGGCATCTTGCTAGCACCATTCAGTAACATTTACCAGCATTTATTGTATACTTGGCAGAGAATACATAATTTTGAACAAGATGGTGCAAAAGTTAAGAGTATGTAAAAGCACCCCCTCAAATGGCTTACAGTCTTCTGTAATGATGATATCTCACACTTGTAGTCTCCACGGGCACATGCATTCCTGTGTGAACACACACACACACACACACACACACACACACACCTTTTTAAGAAGAAATCTTTTTAAAGTGATTGACAGAAGCATGAATGGCTGAATGAATAAGGGAATAATTACAGCGTGTTGGTTCCAGAAACAAGATTTAATTAAAAATTTGAGAACTTCATTGCAAAAGCTAGCTTGCCTTTAGCATCCAAACAGCTTGGAAGCCACCTAGATGGTCCACAGTCACAATGCCCATGGTTTATTGCGGGCGTGCTATGAGTCAGGCCCTATGGCTAAGCATGCCACGCCACGTGCTTTTCTCATTTGCTTTTCTCACACTCCGCCCCCAGAAGCATGGGGACGGCCCTCATTTCACGGATGAGCAGGCGGGCTCTGCGAGGTTTTCTTACTCCACGGTGAGTCTTCCCCTTCTTCCAGAAAACACTGTTCTGGCTTGATCATTTGCACCTGGGTTTTAGTTCCTTTCTAAGGTAGCAGTGCAGACAGGGAAGGTCTTGCTCACGGGCTGGGCAAAGGCAGTAAGCAAGAAATGGGAAATAAATGGGATATCAAATGAGGGGGGAGGGGAGCGGCTTTAAGTATCATTATGTACGCACACATACGTACCAGACAGCAGGGTGGTGCACATGTGTGATCCTAACACTTAAGAGACTAAAGCAGGAAGACCACCAGAACGGACACCACTGTTAGGGTCACTTAACAAAACTGTATCTCAAAATAGGAAAAGAATAATGAAGGCTGTATGTGGGTGTGCCGGAGATGACTCCACAGTTAAGAGCACTGGCTGCTCTTGCACAGGACCCAGGTTCAGGTTCCTATGCCTATATGGGGGCTCACAGCCATCTGTAATTCCAGCTCCAAAGAATCTGGTGTCCTCTTCGACCACAAGGCATGTAAATGGTGCCCAGATGTACAGCCAGGCAAAGCACTCGGAGACACACAAAAAAAGAAATAAATCTAGTAAACAATTTTCTTAAGTCATGAACATAGTCTTAGCAGTGACTCAGAGAAGTAGGTCGAGCCTCACAGTTTTGAAGGGAGATGGGGACTCCATTTTATTCTGTCAGTAACGGAGAATCATTTTAAGGCCTCTGGAGCTGGCTGGTGATCTGACTGGAAAATTCCTGTGCCTTCCTGTGGACAATGGGCTAGAGACAGAGAGGCAGAGGAAGGTTAGGGAGCTACTGGAATAGTCCAAACAAGAGGGGGGAAAATCCTCCAGGCTTGGGACAGTGGTAGCAACAACGGGAGTGGGAGATGGGGGCAGGAGGTGGGAGGATGGGTTGAAATGGATAACACAGAGGAAGACGTACAGCGCTTTCCCCACCTGGCAGAGCTGCTGTTCCCAGGAGGCCGTTAGCAGGGGATGAATGAGGGAGGGAAGGTTGCTTCCGTTTGTTGATTAGAACGGAGAAAAATCTGTGGGATCAAGAGGGGCTCAGTTCAGGGCCATCTTGAGGCCACCCTGGGCTACAGAAGAGCGTGACTCAGACAAACCAAAGAGTGGACACGAATCCAAGATGAAGGGAAGATCCAACAAAGGGAGAATCTGAGAGATGGAAACGATGAGAGACAAAAGAATTTATGTAAAAAGAGGGACGTAGTGGTCCTCAGCCTCAGGGATACAGAGGCAGGTGAACCTTAGTGACTTTCAGGCCAGCCTGGTCTACATAGCAAGTTCCAGCACAACCAGGGCTACATAGTGAGACTCTGTTTATAAATAAATAAATAAATAAATGGAAAGAGAGGCTTGAATTTGCAGAGTGAACATCTGCACACGACGTACATACAAAACAACATTTTATTTATTTGAGACAGGATCTCTCTATGTAGCCCTGGTTCCTGAAACCTGCTTTGTAGAGCAGGCTGGCCTCAACTTCACAGAGATCCTTCTGCCTCTGCCTCCCCAGTGCTGGGATTAAAGGAGTGTGCTACCATGTTCTGTTTCAGGCCTTGTTTTAAAATCACAGTTCTACATCCAAGGCCTGGGCACACTTCATAATTGTTCTGGCTCTTTTCTGCCCACACAGAGAAGAGCACTCAGAAACAGCGTCTTGTCACAGGCTCGGGCACAGCTGGGACCTGGTACCCATCCTGCCATCACAGCACTTCAACAAGGTCACAATGTTGTTTTTCATCAATTGCCCCAGAACTGACTTGGGAAGTCCCCAGCAGGACCAAAACATCTGGCAAGAGGACTGTTGTCAATTTTTTCTTGATCTGAAGAGACTAAAGTTTATGCCTAAAAACCTAGTTTCCAGATTTCACTGTCTTCTCTGCCACGTATTATTTTCAAATTAATAAATAAGTAAAAACTAGTGGTGCACAGTAATCTTAGGAAAACGGAAGACCAAAATGAATAGCTAGACTTCTGGGTGATGACCAGAGCAGACCATGTGTGACTGATGAGGCCCAAAGACACCTGGCAAGCTGAGCTGGCTGAGCGGTGGTGAGGGTATGTTACTTACAGTAGTGAATAAAACTAACTGCAAGGTACAGTGGCTGCCTCAGGAAATGTGTCTGACCTGTTTCCATCCCTCTTTGTTCTACTGCAAAAGGACTCCTCAGTTTGTTTACTCTTGAGGTAGATTTCTGCATCGTTTTCCCCTAAGAAGCATACATTTTATAAATGTAAAGATACTATGTGCGTTAGAAAATAACTCATTTTCGCCGGGCAGTGGTGGCGCACGCCTTTAATCCCAGCACTTGGGAGGCAGAGGCAGGCGGATTTCTGAGTTCGAGGCCAGCCTGGTCTATAGAGTGAGCTCCAGGACAGCCAGGGCTACACAGAGAAACCCTGTCTCGAAAAACCA
>NW_021605583.1:5964561-6042758 GCF_004785775.1 Grammomys surdaster | reverse complement strand
AAAAAAAAAAAAAAAAAAAAACTCATTTTCATTTTTACTTTTTCTATGTATATGGGTGTCTTGCATGTATGTGTATGCACAAGGTGTGTGCCTGCCTGGTCCAGAAGCGGGTCAGACTACTGCAACTGGAGTTAGAGTCGGTTGTAAGCTGTCGTATGGGTGCTAGGAATCGAACCCAGGTCCACTGCAGGAGTAGCGTCTAACCTCTGAGCCATCCATCCTCATCTGTATTTTTTTTTTTTTTTTTTTTTTTGGTTTTTCGAGACAGGGTTTCTCTTTATAGTCCGGGCTGTCCTGGAACTCACTCTGTAGACCAGGCTGGCCTCGGACTCAGAAATCCGCCTGCCTCTGCCTCCCAAGTGCTGGGATTAAAGGCGTGCGCCACCACCGCCCGGCTTGTATTTTTTTTTTAATCACATTTAATTGTATGTGGGGGCCGAGATGTGAGGCTGAGGACAACTTGTAGGATCAAGTTCTGTCCTGATGGTGAAACTGGGGTTGTGAGACTTAGCTGCAAACATTTTATCCACTGGGAAACCTCCACTTATGTAGTTCATGTATGAGTGCTCTATCACCGTGTGTGCCTGCACACCAGGAGAGGGCATCCGATTCCATCACAGATGGTTGTGAGCCACTATGTGAGTGCTGGGAATTGAACTCGGGACCTCTGGAAGACACACTGAAAACGACCGGTGCTCTTAAGCACTGAAACATTTCTCCATTCCCACCCCACCCCTCTTCTTAAAGATACATGGTCTCATTGTATACCCCTGGCTGGCCTGGGACTCACTATGTAGACCAGGCTGGCCTCAAACTCACAAAAATTCACCTGACTCTACCTCCCAAGTGCTGTACACTTAAGGGTGTGTAACAGAAGCCTGGTCCAAAAAAGTATTTTTTACAAAGATTAATAGATTACAATTCACCTTAAAAATAAGAATCTGGAATTGTGTTCTCGGCCTTCGCCCTCCGCCTCTTGCTTGCTGAGCTCCAGCCGAAGGATAAGGGGGGTAAGTAAGGAGGTGCTCATACCATGGCTCGTACAAAGCGGACTGCCCGCAAATCCACTGGTGGTAAAGCGCCCAGGAAACAACTGGCTACAAAAGCCACTCACAAGAGTGCGCCCTCTACTGGAGGGGTGGAGAAACCTCTTCGTTACAGGCCGGGTACAGTTGCACTCCGGGAAATCAGGCGCTAACAGAAATCCACTGAACTTTTTTTTTTTTTCTTTTTTTCTTTTTTTTGGTTTTTCGAGACAGGGTTTCTCTGTGTAGCCCTGGCTGTCCTGGAACTCACTCTGTAGACCAGGCTGGCCTTGAACTCAGAAATCCGCCTGCCTCTGCCTCCCAAGTGCTGGGATTAAAGGCGTGCGCCACCACCGCCCGGCTCCAATCCTGATCTTGTAATGGTGGGGTGTGTATTTTGGGCGAGCTATGTAATTCTTCTTACCTGCAAAGAGGAAATAAACAGAAGGGCTTTCTAGGCCAGCCATGGGAATTCCAGCAACTGAGAGGTAGAGGCAGGAGGATCACTTCAAGTTTGAGGCCGGGCGGTGCGTCACCACCGCCCGGCTCCACTGAACTTCTGATTCGCAAGCTCCCCTTTCAGCGTCTGGTGCGAGAAATTGCTCAGGACTTCAAAACAGATCTGCACTTCCGGAGTGCAGCTATTGGTGCTTTGCAGGAGGCATGTGAGGCCTATCTGGTTGGCCTTTTTGAAGATACTAACCTGGGCGCTATCCACGCTAAATGTGTAACAATTATGCCAAAAGATATCCAGCTAGTTAGCCGCACAGGTGGAGAGTGTGCTTAAGAGTCCACTATGAGGGGAAACATTTCATTCTCAAAAAAAATTTTTTTTTCCTCTTCTTCCTGTTATCAGTAGTTCTGAATGCTAGATATTTTTTCCATGGGGTCAAAGGTACCTAAGTATATGATTGCGAGTGGAAACATAGGGGACAGAATCAGGTATTGGCAGTTTCTCCACGTTCATTTGTGTGTGAATTTTTAATATAAATGCAAGGTGTAAAGCATTAATGCAAGCAAAATATTTCAGTGAACACATTTCAACAGTTCAACTTTATGACAATTATAAATAAAACTCTTAAAAACTTCTGGACAATGCCAGCATTTGGATTTTTTAAAAAATAAGCAAATTTCTTATTGATGGCAACAAAACGGTGTTTGTAGCATTTTTATCATACAGTAGATTCCATCCATCACTATACTTTTCTGAGTTGTCCTGCATGCAAGTACATGTTTTTAATGTTGTCTGTCTTCTGTGTTGTTCCTGTAAGTTTGCTATTAAAATACATTAAATTAAAAAAAAAAAAGAATCTGGGCTAGAGATTTAGCTTAGTGCTAATCTATTTGAATTAGGGAGAAAAATGTGTTATAATCATTGGCTCTCTCAACCATTAAAACTGAACCCACATATTAAAAAAAAAAAAAAAAGGTCTGGCCACGCGGTGGTGGGGACACCTTTAATCCCAGCAGAGGGAGGCAGAGGCAGGTAGATCTCTGTGAGTTTGAGGACAGCTGGTCTGTTCTGCAGACAGAATTCAAGACAGCCAGGGCTACACAGAGAAACCCTGTCTGGAAAACAAAACAGAAAGAGAAAGAAAGAAAGAAAGAAAGAAAGAAAGAAAGAAAGAAAGAAAGAAAGAAAGAAAGAAAGGAAGGAAGGAAGGAAGGAAGGAAGGAAGGAAGGAAGGAAGAAAGAGGGAGGGAGGGAGGGAAAGGAAGGGAAAGGAAGGGAAAGGAAGAAAGAGAGAGAAAGGAAGGAAGGAAGAAAGAGGGAAGAAGGGAGGGAGAAACAGAGTTGGAGAGACCGCTAAGCAGTTAAGAACACAGGCTGTACTTGCAGAGGAGCATGGTTCATTTCTAGAACCCTCATGGTAGCTTACAATCTTTTGTAACTCCAGTTCCAAGGAATCAGAGGACCCTTTCTGGCCTCCTCAGGCCCCAGGCACACATGTGGTACAGAGACATACAGGTACCCATACACATCAAATAATATAAACCTTAAAAGAAATAAATAAAAACTTTTAGTCAGGGGTTGATGGTAAATGTCTCTAACTCTAGCATACAGGAGGCAGGTGGGCCTATGAGTTCGAGGCCAGCCTGTACTATATAACGTGCGTTCCAGGCAGCCAGAGCTACACAGAGAAATTGTCTCAACAAACAAACAAACAAACAAACACAAGCCCAAAAGAGGCAAACAAAGCCTCATACCTTTTCTTAAGAGATCACTTAGCTTCTCTCTAGGGTGAACACAAGGTACAGGCCTATTCCCTTGCATGAGTAGGTATTTTAAAATCTGGATGGAAGATAAAATGTGTTGAACTCAGAATTGCAAAAAGCATCCTCGGGCCGGGCGGTGGTGGCGCACGCCTTTAATCCCAGCACTTGGGAGGCAGAGGCAGGCGGATTTCTGAGTTTGAGGCCACCCTGCTCTACAGAGTGAGTTCCAGGACAGCCAGGGCTACACAGAGAAACGCTGTCTCGAAAAAACAAACAAACAAACAAAAGCATCCTCATCATAATAATAAATTAAGAGTACAGGGTGTCGTGGCACATACTTGTAAATCCTTGTTCTATGGAACTAAATCAGAATCACCAAATGACAACTGGCCATTATTTGACTCAGTGCTTGCTATGGCCCGTGTAGTCATCAGAGAGTTTGGTAAAGACTTGGGCTCTCAAGTTAAAAAAAAAAAAAAATCAGGCTTATTCTGATTGGATGTTGCTGTCTAGAAAGCAGGAGGAGGGCTGGAAGCAGGGAGTCATTGGTTTAGAGCGCATATTTGGCTTCCTCTGATTGGTCTCAAGTTGGAAGCAGCGGTAAAAATATGGAAGCTGCTAGTCTGTGACTAAGTATTGACTGTCCAGGACCCTTTAACGTCGGTGTTCTAGTACGGGTCGTACTGTCACAAATGGTTTGACCATTGTCAGTATTTCCAGCCCTCCAGCAGCGTTAAGACGCAGGTCTGTCCTTTCTCTTCGGCCCAGCTCAATTTCTACTTAGCAAACAAAATTGTTTGTTTGGTTTGGAACAAGCCGGCTTTCTAGGTTAAGGCTAAGACATCAGGATCCGAGAGTCACAGAGTCAAACGCACAAATATCTGCAGTGAGGGTCAGGCAGGAGGATCTACTGGTTTCCCATTTTTTCACGGCGAGCCCTCGCTCGCAGAGGCGACCGACCCGCCCTTCTTTCTAGAAGAGTGTCACTGCGGGCAGGAGCAAAGGGTCACCTCGCCTGCACTCCGGGCTTGCAAGCCCACGACCGAGGGCGCGCTCCCGGCTCACGCTTTCCCCGGCCGCCCTTCCCGCTGACTCGCCGACAGCATCGGCCCCGCAGGCCCCGTTTTTCTGCTCGTCCCTGGGCGGAGGTGCGCCCTGGCCTCGCCGCGGCCTCCGGGCCACCCCGGGTCAGTCCCAGCGCGTCCGGGGTCAGCAGTCAGCAGACGTCCCCTCCGGCCCGGACCCGCCAAGCCCAGCTCCGGAGGACGAAGACACACAAGGGCGACTCTCCCCGGCCACCATTCATTTCCCCATCGGTCTCCTCAGCTCTGCAGGCAAGCCCTCCCTCTCGTCCGTCTGTCCGTCCGTCCCTCCCGAGAGCTGCCCCGTGTTTTCCCCGAGCTCGGCCCCGTCCGAGACGGGTCTCTCCCGACCCTTGCCCGCAGCGCCCAGGAAGCCGTGACGCCGCGGCGGCTGCGGCGGCCGAGCTCTCGCCATCTTGTGTGGAGGAGGAGCCGCGGCCGCCGCCATGCGGAGAGGCTGGGAAGGAGGGAGGGAGGCGACGGCGGCGGGCGAGGGAGGGGGCAGAGCAGCAGAGTCAGCTCAGCCCGGCGGCGACATCGGGGGCGCCGGCACAGCGGGCTGCGGCCGAGGTAGAGCGGGGTGGCGGTGGCGGTGGCGGTGGCGACGGCGCGGGCGGCGAGCGGCGAGCGGCGCGGCGGGGGCGGGGCGGCGGGCGTAGCGGCGAGGGGCCGGGTGGGGGCGGGCGGAGGTTTCCGAGGAGGAAGGAGCCGCCGCCATTTTGGGAGCTTCGAGTCAACAATAAAGGACCGAGGGTGCGGAGCGGGAGTGGCCTCGGTGGTAGGACTCGGGCCCGAGCTGCGGGGCGTGGGGTGAGGCGGTGTGGTCGGGGTTGACAGGGCCCTGGGGGTCGCGGGGAGCCCCCTGGGGCGGGCGTCGGGGCGCGCTTTGAGGCGGAAGCCCGAGGCCCAGGCCTGGCCCGGGGAGGACGGGCGGGTGGCGGCTGAGAGGAGCGGGGGCGGCGGAGAGGAGTGGAACCGAGGAATGCGGTGTGTGCGGGGTCTGGAGGAGGAGCGGCGGAGTGCTCTGGGCGAGCGGTGTGCTGGACGGGAGCGGGGACGGAGACGGAGCGGCGGCGGCCGGGACTCCGGAGTGAGGTTGGAAGTGCGAGGCAGCCCTGTTGGGGGCGGCAGGGCTGTGCTGTCCGGGAGACCCGGCTAGGAGAGGACCGGCAGCTGCTCGGTTGCAAGTAGGCCTTGCAGGTTTTCGGGAGACTCGGCGGCGTCAGAGGAAAGGAGAGGCGGACCAGTTTCGGGGTTCTCTTCCGGGCCTTCGGAGGGGAGTCCCTATTGTTTCCCCCTCGCAGAGCTGGTTCCGGCTCTTGTGGCGTAGCTAGGATTGCAGGGCAGAAACCCTTTTGCGTTTTGGTCCGAGGGAGCTGAATTTGAAGAGAGTGAAGTTGGGGGAGGGGGCGAGGAATTATTGCCCTACGGTTACCGGACTCGGATTCTCAGCTTAGGTTTTTCCCTTCGCCATAGCCCCCTTTTCCTTCAGAAGACCCCCCAATCACTCCCAACTTCCTGCTGAGGCTTAGAGAAATCGCGCTGTATTTGCAAACAAAAGCCCTTGTTGGAGCTTATGGTACTGTTTTAAAGGTGTGAAAACTGTCAATTGCTAACCCCGGTCTGGGCCGTGCTGTAATTAACTCTGCCAGGGGCTCCTCCCAACTAAGTCTACCGTCCTTCGTGTTTTTGTTTGTTTTGTTTTAGGAATATAACTTGCAAATTCTAAATTGGGAAGGGGTAGGACGAGTATTTTCCCCCACTGAGACGTAGAGCTGCAGTGCAGGTATCAGTTCCTGGAGGGAGCAGTTATCAAAGTCTCTGGGTTGAAGGCGCTAGGAGGTCTTACTGTGCTTGATTGACAGTACTGATGGTGTGGGTTAGTATTCAGAGGTTGCCCTCTTCATCCTCATAGTGCTGTACAAACAGTAAGACGTACCCGATGCTGTGACCATGTGCTGTCAGTACAGAAAATACTTATTAACAGAACAAATAAACAACGTTGTATGATAAGAAGCATTTCTGAGCAAGTTGATATATAACGAGATATCTTTTGACTTGAAAATTTTGAATTTGGGATACTTGGTGTGTGGCAAAGATAACCAGAGGCTAATTTAGTTTTGGGAGCTAGTGAAATGTAAGGGGGTTACAAAATAAAACTGAAGGAGTTGGGCTTATAGTGGTCCTCAGTACTTTTTTACTTACAATTTAAAGTAGAGGAGGTTGACCAACTCTTTATGAAAATAATTGTTAATTAAACTCCATATTCTGGGTGAATTGGGAGAATTTTATTAAACCTACAAGTTTTTCTCTCTCCCTTCCCCCTTAACTACAAAACCTCCCTTCCTTTCCTGCCCCCCATACCTTTGAACTTTATTTTAAATTAGGACATACTTTTGAAAAGTGTTATATTAAAAGGCAACACTAACAGCTTTCAGCTTTTAGGGGTCTTCTTTTTTCTTTGTTTTTCTTTTCTTCGGATCTTTAAGAGTTTTTCCGAGCAAAAGATTTTTGACATGTAGACTGCTCCGCACAGATCTTTTGACTGCTTCATTTATTTTGGTAAGGACAAAACTCAGCTCAAAAAAAGATGCTTAGCTTCTGTAATTGAAACTGGTAAGAAGACCTTTTTTTTAATTTGAAAAGTTTTCTCATTTAAAGGTTTTTGGTTGCCGTCAGAAGTAGAAAAATGTTAGTGAATTACCTGGTCTTGGTCAAGCCTAGATGTACATTAAGTAAATTGAGTGATATTTCAAGTCTTAATGCAATTAAATGTAATGACTTTTAGAGGTGGCAGGACTTTGAGAGAATTCACCAGAAAGGAGATTGAAGAACAGATTGTGATTTGAGAGTGAATTTGAATTTTATCAATAGTATCTTTCTGCCTCATTTTCTCTAAGTTGCTTTGATCTTGGAATTTTAAATGTTTGAGGTTAGGTTTTTCTGTTTGTTTTTTTTTAAATAGATTGGGTCTTCAAGGCAGTTCTTTGCTGTGTGTTTCCTGTCTCAAGCAGTGATTGGCCTGAGTGTGGCTGTTTGTGTTCTTTAGAAGATGAACGCTCCAAAGGAGGTCTGAAAGGGAACAATTTTTTCCCCCCTGACTTTGTTGTCTGCTAATTTATTTTTTTTCTTTGTTTCAGATTGAAGTGAGTGAATTCAGATATAATTCAAGCTTGTTAGAGGGCTTTAAAAAAAATACAAAGTTGATTCGGTGCATGAAAGCAAGTTAACTACTGCTGCTTACCGTTGAGAGACTTACAGGTGCTTGCCTGAATTGCAATAAAGGACTCATATATTGAGCAAGACTTATTTATCTCTTCATTTTGGAGAGCCTCATAAACTGTTATTACAGTTTCTCTACTGACTTTGAAAAGTTTGAAGTTTGAAAGACACCTGTGCAGCTCACAAAGCATGAGCACAGCCAGAACCGAGAACCCTGTTATCATGGGTCTGTCCAGTCAGAATGGCCAGCTGAGGGGCCCTGTGAAGGCCAGCGCTGGCCCTGGAGGAGGGGGCACACAGCCACAGCCACAGATGAACCAGTTGAAGAACACCAGCACAATCAATAACGGCACTCAGCAGCAAGCACAGAGCATGGCTGCCACTATTAAGTAAGTGTTAGGAGGGCTGGGGTCCCACGTCAGCTTACTTCTGTTGGTGACCGCTCTGTGCTCTACATTAACCATCTTGATTGCAGATGGATGACAGATCGCTTTGTTATGGCCAGTAGGTATTTATAATCGAATAATGTAATGTGTATCTGCCATTGTCATTTACCCAGCAAGTGATGAACACAGAGGTCTGTAAATTACTGTGTTTAGAAATAAATGTGCTGTTGTTAGTTTAGTGTAGAAGGTAATTCTAGGTTATGTGGAAAAAATGATCCCATTCTGTTTGTTTTTGAGCAGGCTTATTCAGTAGCCCAGGCTAACCTGGAACTCGTGGCAATCTTCCTGTTTCGGTCTACGAAGTACTAAGGTTACACCTGTGAGCCACCATATCTGACATTGTTTTTTGCTTCTAGTGTTACCACTGCAACTTACCCTAGTTTTCACAGCAGTTTAAGATTACTTGAAATTTTGAAAAAGAAATTTTATTTTATGTGTATGGGCATTTCAGCTGTATGTATGTTTCTTTACTGTATGATGTCTGGTATTCATAAAGGCCAGAAGAGTGTGTTGAAGCCACTGAAACATAATGTTATAAATGATGGTGAGTCTCTTAGTGGGTGATGGGAATTGAACCTGGGCCAGTGCTTCTAACCAATAAACCATTTCTTCACACACACACACACACACACACACACCCCACACACACCCCACCCCACCCCACCCCCACCCCCCATAAAAGCAAATTTAAAGATTCAAACTTTAAGACAGACTCTCCAGGCAGTGGTGGTACATGCCTTTATTTCTAGCACCAGGGAGGCAGAGGCAAGTACATCTCTGAGTTCCAGGACAGCCAGGGTCCCCTCCACCCCAAAAAAGAGGCTCATTTTATTTTATTTTTAGTTTTTTGAGACAGAGTTTCTCTGTGTAGTCTTCTGTAGACTGGGCTGGCCTTGAACTCACAGAGATTGGATTTCTTAGTGTTGGGATAAGGGCATGGCTTAGGGGCTTATTTTGTAATCCTGGCTACTGGCCTGGAATTTGGGTGTGTAAACCAGGCTGCTTTTGAACTTCCTGTGTAAAACTTCTGAGTACTAGAACTATAGGTATATACTACTATACTCACTTAATAAGCCTTCTAAGCTCCAAGGATATTCACTCCCATTTTACCTATACCTTGTTTTGTTTATGGAATTGACTTTTCAGCCAGTTGTGGTGACTAGGGTTGGAAGATTGCCTGAGTTATATATATAGTGTGTGTACAGCCTAGAATGTCTTACATAGAAAGACATTCATTGTTTCAGCTCTGCCTCTCTGCCAAGAAAATGTTTCTCCTCTGAGGATATATACAAAATCATAGAAATTTAGAATTTTGAATTCTTGGGACTATACTTTTTTATTTGGAGAAGTCTTAAATATGTTTGTTAAACTTAAAATTCTAGAGTTGTCATCTTATTGTAGTTGGATGTTTGTTTGTTTGTTTGTTTTATTTGTTCATTTTGCTGTTTTTGACTTAAGGTCTTTTAGTGAAGAAGTTGAGACTAGCTTTGAGCTGTGTGACCCAAACTAGCCTTAAACTTGTGGTCCAGTTATCTCAGAGAACTCTCAGGTGATCTACAGGCTTAGCTCACAACAGAATATTTTTTAAAGCAGAATTTGTAGGTCATCTTTAACTGCTCGGGCATTAGTGGCACAAGTCTTCAATCACAGCACTCAGGAAGTGGAGGTAGAAGCAGGTGGATCTCTTGGTGGACAGCCAAAGTGACACAGAGAAACTCAAAAATAAAGAAACTGTCACTCTAAAGATTGGTTTATAGGCCGGGCGGTGGTGGCGCATGCCTTTAATCCCAGCACTCGGGAGGCAGAGGCAGGCGGATTTCTGAGTTCGAGGCCAGCCTGGTCTACAGAGTGAGTTCCAGGACAGCCCGGGCTATACAGAGAAACCCTGTCTCGAAAAACCAAAAAAAAAAAAAAAAAAAAAAAAAGATTGGTTTATAAAGAGTTAACATTAAAAACTTTACACTGATGGAAGTTGGGCTTCTATTAAAAATAAAGACGTTCATAAAATGATTTATTATTTACAAATCTTCTTACAGTGATACGTTGGCTTATTGACTTTCTTTGTTTTCCTTCTTGTTTTTTAGATAGGGTCTTTGTAGCACTCCCCTGGTTGATTGGTAGGATTATATAGGTGGGTGTCATCATCCTGAGTTTGAACTGCATCAGAGTTTTATAAGCTGGATCATTCTAGGCAAAACTTGTCTTCCCTGGCTACCAGAGTGTATAGAATATTGCTATGCGATTCACTATTGGTCTCTAAGTTCTCACCTTTTTATTGTTACTGTTTTGAGACAGGACCACACTGTATTAATCCTGGCTAACCGGGATCCCTGTATGAAGACCAGGTTGGTCTTAGCCTGCCTGCCTGTGCCTCCCATTTGCTGGTATTAGAAGCATAGTGATTTTAACTAGTATAGAAATGAGAATATTTTCTAAATTGTAGTTTCTTTAAACACAAATAGGCAAGCAAAATTTAGGCTCCTTTCCTTCCCAAAGGCAGATATATATTTCAATATGAAAGTAGTGTTTTTAGTAGAATTTTTGATTTGAGAGAATAGTTTTTCTTCTGGGGTTAGTGGTTTCTTTCCAGTTCTGTTGTCTTTTTCTGCATCTTAGTGTGTCATCTCTTTGAAGCTGTCTGAATTTTGTCAGCTGTTTTAGAACTCTTTAATAGTTATCTATGGCCTGTTTTCTGATTTTGATTTTTCATTTTTAAGATATGATTGAGTGGGGGCTGGAGAGATGGCTCAGTGGTAAGGAATACTGAATGCTCTTTGAGAGGATCTGGGTTCAATGCCCAGCACCCACATGGCAGCTCACAACTGTCTCTTAACTCCAGTCCAGGGGATCTGACACAATCACATAGACACACCTGCAGGCAAAACACTATTGCACATAAAAATAAGTGTTTTTTAAAAGGATATAATTGAGTGCAATTTGTGGACCAGTTTTTGCACTATATCATATGTATTATGCATTGTTCAGTTTGACAGTGCTGCAAGTTATTTTACTAGGTTGTTATCTGATATTTTTGCTTAGAAAGTTCAGTGTTGGCTGAAGCAGAAGATCATGAGTCAAAGACCAGCCTGGGCTAAAAAACAAACTCTTATTTAAATAAATGAAAGAAAGGGCCGGGCAGTGGTGGCGCACGCCTTTAATCCCAGCACTTGGGAGGCAGAGACAGGTGAATTTCTGAGCCTGGTCTACAGAGTGAGTTCCAGGGCAGCCAGGGCTACACAGAGAAACCCTGTCTAGAAAAACCAAAAAAAAGGAAGGAAGGAAGGAAGGAAGGAAGGAAGGAAGGAAGGAAGGAAGGAAGGCAGGCAGGCAGGCACCTACCTGTGTTAGAGTGTTTGCACTTTATATGCAGGCACTAGCTTTAGATAAATCAAGCTTCGGGTGTTTTGGTTCAAGTTTCAAGAGTCTCCAGGTGAAATGACTGAGGTGTTCTTACTTTGTTCGGCATAGTACTGACTGCTTTTCAGAATTACCTATTTGCTTTTTGAGATAACACTTCATGTAACCCAGACTGGCCTCCCAAGAGGCTGTGTAGCCAGGGGTAACCTTCAACTCCTACACCCTCCAACTTCTACCTCCCAGGTGCTGGAATTACCTGGTGCATGCCAATGTGCCGCCTTTATATAGATTATTGATGAAATTATTAGACACCCAGTTTGTAGATGAGAGAATAGAGGTTTGGAGAAGGAATAGGAATCAAATCAAGATGTAACCTCTTTGAAACTTGAGGTCTTTGTGTGCATTTGTGTTTGGAGTCAAGGTCTTTCTGTGCTGGTGAGCCTGGGGCTTCCAGGCTCAGGTGGTCTATCTGCTTCATTCTCCTAGCTAGGACTACAGATACTCTTGGTTCTAACAAGAATCAATTAGTCGCCATAAGTTACAGGTTTGGATGACTATAGGGTACTGTGCCAAACCAGAAAGAAGGTGCTTACTATTTAAACAGATCACTTGTTGATTTTTAAGTTCTGGTTACTCTAGGTAGTCCACTGGAAACTCCCTAGCTTGTCCAATGACCTGGGTTCAATTTCTTAGCAGTACAAAAAAGAAGAAAAAAAGAAAAAAAATGTAGTTACTAAGATCTACCAAGCTGCTACCATACTGAAATTTGAAACATTGTCGCCAAAGTGTCTCCTTGAAGTGCTGTGAATTGAATTTAGCAGTTTTTAAAAGAAAATCCAGAATCTGAGCCTTTACATGAAATTGTTTTGCTGCTTAAAAAAAAAAAAAAAGAAAAGAAAAGAAAATACTATGTGGATGAAATGAAATAAAACAAGTTTTGACAAGCACTTGGTCCTTGTGTTAAGTTCATCCTCCTTGATGATTTCCCAAGAACACGTTCCTGAAGTTGATGCCCTTGTTACTCGTGTTCAGTGCTTAGATGTTTCATTGTATTATTAAGGAGGAAGCTATGAATTGTGATAACTTCGTGTTTACTATGTTCCCTCTAGACCTGGTGATGACTGGAAAAAGACTTTAAAACTCCCTCCAAAGGATCTAAGAATCAAAACTTCGGTAAGTTGGGGTATAGATCTCAAGTGGAAGAACCGGACAATTACAAGTAAAGGAGTTATGTGAAATGACTCTGCATGTGGTGGCTTTTGGTTTCTTTCGAGATAGTAGCCTATATAGTCCAGGGTTACTACAGACTTCTCCTTCCATAGCCTCTTGAGTGCTGGGGTGGAGTGTGGTTAGGTGTGCTATCCGGCTAGCACATAGGTTGTATTTTTGAGCATCTTTAGGGTTTTCAGATAGGGTTTCACTCTGGCTGAGGCTAGATGTGTTGAAATAGTTGAAACTATATAGTTAATAGATACTGGGTTGCCAAATTTTTCCTACCAGTCTTTGGTTGAATTATATAATAGGTGTAAACATATATTAAGTAGTGTGTGTATGCATGCACGCATATCTTGGTTATTTTTGTTGTTGTTGTTGCTGTTTTGTTTTTTCCCAGACAGGGTTTTAGCCCTGGGTGTCCTGAAACTAGCTCAGTAAACCAAGCTGACTGGGACACACAAAGATCCGCCTGCTTCTGCCTCTCTGCCTTCAGCCTAGCTGCATATCATAACCTAATTTTCTCAATTTATTTTTCTCAGGTTCTCAGTGAGATATATAGGTTAGGTATTATAACTACTATGTATATTCGTATGTAAGAATAAGCATTCAGAGAAGTTCTTTTATTTCAATATTCTCAACTAAGGGTGACTTTTTTTCTTCTCTCTCTCTCTCTCTCTCTCTCTCTCTTTTTTTTTTTTGGTGATGGAGGGAACCTTTAATAATAGCTAGAGATCCTTATAGTGTGTCCTCAGAACAGCTATCTGACCACAGACAGCGCATCATTGTGCTTGAGAAACCCAGACAAAGCCAAAGATATCGGTAGCTAGTGAGTGGGGAGACCTAGGGTTCGATTTTGCATCTTGTAACTAATTGAATGTCATTTGTGTAGAAATATTCTACATTAGACTATGGTCGCACATGTTTTTGCCCAAAGGTCCATTTTTAAAGTGATAATTTATTTGTTGACATTAGAGTAGTTATTCTTCAGGGAAAGTTGAACTAGAGATGAAAGCAGTAGTAATGTATGTTTTTAGATTGAAGTGGAGAAAGGGTTCAGTCTGGGGGCATACTTTTTAAGCATGCTAACTATAAAAGAACCTTGACTGTAGTTTGTTTGTTTGATTAGGATGTGACCTCCACAAAAGGAAATGAGTTTGAAGATTACTGTTTGAAAAGAGAGTTGCTAATGGGAATTTTTGAAATGGGCTGGGAAAAGCCATCTCCTATTCAGGTATGTTCATCCTTTTGTTGCATGAAGTTATGGGTCATGCATTGTACACTTCAGCAAACACTGTAAAACATTCTTACAGCTGGGCGTGGTGGCAGACACCTTCAATCCCAGTACTCAGGAGGCAAGGTGGGCAGATTTCTGTGAGTTCAAGGCCAGCCTGGTTTACAGAGTAAGTTCCAGGACAGCTAGGACCACAGAGAGCCTGTCTTGAAAAACAAAACAGAAAATAAATAAAAAATGTTGACGTGTATGGGGTGTTTTATCTGTATGTATGTCTGGTACCCAGCAAGAAGAGGATCTCAAAGTCTGTGGAGCTGGAGTTAAAGATGGTTGTGAGCCACAGTGTGACATGGTGACGTGTTTGTGTGTGCAAGGACAGTATTTTTCTGAATTCTGTGTGTGTGTATTTGAGACAGGCTTTGATCTAGTCCACACTAGCCTAGGATTTATAGTAGAGCTGAAAGTGGTCTTTGAGCTCTTGTTTCTTGCCTCACCCTCCCAAATCTAGGATTGTAGGCAAATATCACTACTCCCAGCTTTTTTTTCTTGAACTTTTAAAGGTTAAGTCACAGAATCCATCCCTTATGAGTCTCTTGGTGTTTATCTCCCAAGAATAGGAGCTATGTGTCTGTGGGGTTCTTTTTTCTTTTTCTTTTTCTTTTGGTTTTTCTAGACAGGGTTTCTCTGTGTAGTCCTGGCTGTCCTGGAAGTCACTCTGTAGACCAGGCTGGCCTCGAACTCGGAAATCCGCCTGCCTCTGCCTCCCAAGTGCTGGGATTAAAGGCGTGCTCCATCACTGCCCGGCTTGTGGGGTTCTTTGTTGTCATTGGTTGATGGTTCAATATTTCTTTTTTATATTTATTTAAAATTGTATATTTTTATATGTTTGAGTGTTTTGCCTGAATGTATGTTCATGTGCCATGTGTGTGCATTGCCTGATGAGGCCAGACAAGAGTGTTGGATCCCTCGGAACTGGAATTTTAAGTGGTCTTGTACTGCCGTGTGAATTCTGGGAATCAAACCTGGATTCTCTGGAAGAGCAGCTAGTGTTTTTGACTGCTGAGCCAGCTGTTCAGCCCCTGGATTTTATTTTTAACATTTTGTGGATGTGCAGAGGTCAGACACTTAGAGGAGTCAGTTCTCTTTCTACTATGTGGATTCTGGGGATCAGACTCAGGTGGTTGTACTTTTATCTACCAAGCCATCTTACTGGCCCTGTTGCTTTTTGAGACAGGGTCTCGTGTATCCCAGCTGGACTCAGACTCTTTGTATCTAAAGGTGACCTTAAACTTGTAACCCTTCTGTAGAAGAGCGCGGGGATTCCAGGCTTATAGTCTTGCCTGGTTCTATAGTGCTGGAGGTCGAAGTCAGAGTTTTATGCCTGCTGGGGGAGCACTCTACCAGCTGAACTACATCTCCAGGCTCTTCCATTTATTTTTTTTAAACAGACATTTCTGATGAGTCCCTGTGATTTGGCTCAAGTCATGTTTTCTCAGCAAAAATACTGCAAAGCAGATTTTCTAGGTGTTGAATTTGAAGGTGCATATAGTCTGATTGACATCTCATTAATTTGGATTATCTTGTTAAAATCCAAGTTTTGTCTGTTTTTCCCTCCTCCATAATGTATGATGTCTACTACTTTTTGCCTCTCCATTAAAACTAATATAAACATTCTAGAGAATATTTAAAAACAAAGCTAATAGCCTTTTCTTTGTCAAGCTTTCCTGGTTATTAATAATAATTTCCTAATTACCATCTTTAGTCTTCCTTGATCCCATTGGTCTGGATTGTAGTGAGTTTCAGCTTCATCGGTCCTTCCATATTTGGCCCTTGTAAAGAAGAACCTGCCCTTATATGTGCCTTTAAAAGAGTATTTGGGGTTTGTGATGCTAAGGGTTGAACTTGGGGCCTGGGTCATGATAGCTGAATGCTCTAGCACTGAGTTCCACCACCAGGCTTTTGCAGCCTAATGTATACAGTTAGGAAGTAACAACAAAAATAACTATGGTTGGGGTCACCACAGCACGACGGACTATATTAAAGGGTCACAGCACTAGGAAGTTGAAAACGACTGTTCTTGTTTGACCCAGTCTCTGGCTGGCTTTGAACTCTCTATGAAGCTGAGAATGACCTTAAACCTCACACCCAATTTATTCAGTACTGAGGATCAGACCTATGAAAAGCATAAAATAGTGATTCTTAGAATCACTCAAAAGTCTAGATCCAAAAAGAGATTTACAGTTCACCTAGTACAAAATGAGCCTCATGGTAGGCTGGCTGCCTCTGCTCTTTTTCTTTGGGTAGAATTTTGCTGTGTAGCTAAGCTGACTCCCAACTCAAGATCTTCCAGCCTTAACCTTCCCAAGTGCTAGAATTGGTATGCACGGGCCAGCAAGCCTGCCTCTTACCTACCTACCTTCTCTCCTTATCCCTTCTCTCCCTTCCCCTTTTCTTGGCTTTTCAAGACAGGGTTTCTCTATGTAACCCTGTCTGTACTAGAACTTGCTCTGTAAACCAGGCTAGCTTCAAACTCAGATCTGCCTGTTTCCTCCTGGGATTAAAGGTATGGGACACTGCCCAGCTGTTACCCATTTTCTTGTTTTTCCTTAAAATGAATGATTATCTTTTTCAGTATTTAAAACTACAGGGTTTTTTTTGCTCATGTTATGTGTTTGCCTGTATGTACACAAGTGCACTGTGTGGGTGCCTGGTGCTGGCTTAGACAAGAAGAGGCCTCTGCCTCCTCCTGGAACTGGAGTTAGAGCCAGCTATTGAGCTGCTACTGGGTGCTGGGAATCACGTCTAGTCTCTCTCCAGGAGCTCTTAACCACTGAGTCGTCTCTCCAGCCTGGAGATAGTTTGAAAGGACATACTTTTTTAGAGTTTTTTTTTTTTAATGTATGTGTTTTACCTGCACTAAGTGCAGGCCTGTTCCTGGAAGAGATGAGAAGAGAGTGTCCAATCTGGGATTAGAGATACATGTAGATTCTGAGAACTGAATCTGGGTCTTCTGTATTAGGAGAGGTACTCGTAGCCGCTAAGCAGTTTAATGGCTGTTTTCCAATAAAATATCAAAGCCTTCTTGATTAGATGTTTGAGCTATCCATATTTGAATTTTGTGTGTTTTGGTTTTCAGTGTTACTCGTTTTTTTGTTACTGTTTCGTGTGTTTGTGTTTGCAGATAGGGCCTTTCTCTGTAGCCCATGCTAGCCTGGAACTTACTGTATAGCCCAGGTTGTCCTAGAAGCTGCAGCAATCCTCCTGGCTCAGCTTCCCAAGTACTGGGTTACAGGTATGAGTTTTCAGTTCTCTGCTGAACTTTGTGTGTTGTGTGTATGTACAGGCCAGAGGATGACCTGAGGTGTTATCACCAGTCACTAAGTATAGTGAATCTATACTTAGTTGGTGAATCTCAGGGTTCTGTTTGTCTTTGCTTCCCTGAGGTTGGGATTTCACACCCCTGCTGTCATGCTTGGCCTTTTTACCTGGGTGCTGGGAATCAAATTCAAGTTCTGGTGCTATTGAAGAAAGTATAGAACCAAATGAGCTATTTCCCTAGCCCCTGGACAGCTTTTGAGAGGTGACGTTTAGTTATGATTTGGCAGAAAGCTGATTGGAGAATGAGGCATATGAAATTGTTTTCTCAAAAGAGGTTTTATAGTGACAACTTGGAGCTAGACACCCAACAGATTGTGCCTATACATCTCTCTAGATGTGGCTATCTGTAACAGATACTCACTGTGAACCCTGTGTCCAGTAGTGGGGAGGGCCTGGGAATCTGCTTTTCTCTAGTCAACATTGTACTAGCTTTGGATTCTGATTGTGAGGTAGCCTGCCCCCCCTCTTCCCCCCCCCCTTAAATTTATTTTATGTACATGAATATACTGTAGCTGTCTTTAGACCCACCAGAAGAGGACATCAGATCTCACTACAGATGGTTGTGAGCCACCATGTGGTCGCTGCAAATTGAACTCAGGACCTCTGGAAGAGCAGTCAGTGCTCTTAACTGCTGAGCCATCTTTCCAGGCCCCTGTGGTGGCACCTCGTTGCATGTTGAGTTATGTGAGGATCAGAGGACAGTTTGGGTGTCAGTACTTGCGTTTTGCTTTAAAGCAGAGGCTCTCTTTCCTCTGCCTTCCCGGTTTCCTTCATTGATGTGCATGCTAGGCTAGGCTGCCGTGCCTGGCTTACCTTTTATGTGGCTTTGGGATTCAGATTCAGGTCCTTCTGCTTGCTCGTGTTAGTTAGTTAGTTAGTTAGTTAGTTAAACACTGTTAATAAGCGAATCATTTTCTCCTCATCTGAGTGGTTTATACTTGGTAATTACAGCATTCTGAGTCCTTTAGTGAGTTATTCTCCCTGATCATGGGTTAAAGTAAGGCTAAAAGAATTAGTTTTGCCTTCAAATTATTTCTTTACTGTTGTCTTTATAAGTTTGGATGTTTCTTACAGTAGGTTGGAAATTCTCTTTCTCTCCCTCCCTTTTCATTTTTTTAAAAAGATTGGATTTTTTTTTAAAGATTGATTTATTTTCTGTGCATTGGTGTTTTGCCTGCACGTCTGTGAGGATGCCAAGTCCACAGTAGCTAGAGTTGCAGACAGTTAGGAGCTGCCATATGGGTGCTTAGGAATCGAACCCTGGTCCTCTGGAAGAGCAGCCAGTGTTCTTAACTGCTGAGCTGTCTCTCCAGCCTCCCTTTAAGTCGTGGTCTTACTCTGTAGTCGAGGCTGGCCTAGAATTGACATACGTCCCCCTGCCTCTGCCTTTCAGGCTTGTGCCACTGTGCCCAGCATCTTGGTTCCTCTCCCACCCCAACCTGCAGTGAATCCATCACATTGAAAATTAAGGTGGTTTTGTTCTTTTAATTTTGAAACAATCTGTTTTTAGCCCAGGATGGCCCCAAACTCAAGGTGATCTTTGTACCTCAGCCTCCCGAGTACTGAAATTAAAGACAAGTGCCACCAACCTAGGGTCTCACCATGTAGCTCTTGCTGGTCTTAAACACACAGAGATCCTCCTTCTTTCTGCCCTGGTACTGTGATTAAAGATGTATGTCACCATGCTGTCCCTCCTACCCCCTTGAGATTGAATTGTTTTTTAAGCCTTTATCAACAAGTATGAGTAGGCGTTCTGCCTTTTACAGTCTATTGTATTTTACAGTCAATTTTACAATATATTGTGCTAGATGATAGCTAATACATTTTTAAAATTTCATTTGTTACTCTGAATGTGGGCATGTGACTGCCATGACACATGTGAAGGTCAAAGGACAGCTTTTAGGAGTTCCTTGTGGGTTTAAGTCAACAGGCAAGCACTTTTACACACCCCCAGCCATGCTTGTCTCACTGGTCATTGTGTTTCTTTTTAATCTTTCTGGCTTTACCTTCTAAAAGTGTGTGTGTGTGTGTGTGTGTGTGTGTGTGTGTGTGTGTGAGAGAGAGAGAGAGAGAGAGAGAGAGAGAGAGAGAGAGAGAGAGAGAAACATGTGCATGCTTTCCAAGGCACACATGGAGATGAGAGCACATGTTTTGGGTGTGAGACTAAATTCAACAGAGTTGCACTTGTAAAACATAAAAATCTGTTGTGCCACTTTACCAGCCTCCAATGATATTTTTAAGCAACAAACAATTCAGTAATTGTCAGAAATATTGTACTAGTGATCTATCATAACTTCAGACATGATTTAATTTTTACTTTAGTAATGATTAATAAAAAACTTTCTGTGTTTCAGAAGGAAGAGGGCTCTTCATTTTTATTTTGTAGAGATTTTGAAAAAATGATTTAACATTTAAGAAGTATTTCTCTGGCTGGAGAGATGGCTCAGTGGTTAAGAACACTGCCTGCTCTTCCACAGGTCCTGAGTTCAATTCTCAGCAACTACATGGTGGCTCACAACCATCTGTAATGGGATCTGATGCCCTCTTTTGGTGTGTCTGAAGACACATACATAAAATAAATGAATCTTTTAAAAAAAATAATAAAATCTTTAAAAAGAGAGAAAAATATTTCTCGCTTTTCTGAATTACTCAAAAGAGAGCCTCATTTTCCATTTTTTTTTTAAATGTCTTTCCCAGGCATGCTTTCCTTAAAATTTTGGGCTTCCCCAAGATTTTAGGCTTGTGTGTGCTTTCTCTGGATCCTCCCTATTCATCATGTGGCTGCTTATCAATTCTGAGGTTCACAGCTGGCCTGCGCTAGGGGTTTTTCTTTTAAACCTAACAATATAGTTCTTGAGCTTTAAAAAAAGCTTGTGTCTGTCTGTCTGTCTGTCTGTCTCAGTAGGGTGCCTGCTTAGCATCCTTGAAGCCCTGGGTTTGATAGCTAGCACCAGATAAACTGAGCAGTCCCAGCACTTTGGAAATGGAGACAAGAGGGTCAGATTTTTAGGGTCATCTTGTGTGAGTTAAGAGGCCAACTTTGGATACAAGCAATCCTTTGCTCTGTCCCTTCTTCTACCAAACGTCATATACAGATGATCATTCTCAACTGAGGTATATAAAATGTATTTGGTATGATTAGCAAATTGTTATAGTTGACCTTTGGTTCAAAGGTGACATATTGGATTTGGAGCTCTAGAAACAGTGAGCAGGTTCAAAATTCTTTGACTTTGTTGAAGATTTTTAAATGTGGGGGCAGAAGGTGTGTGTGGTTTGTATCCGCCTGCCAGCCATGTGTAGACCCAAGCACAGCTTTCTCCTTTCTTCATGGGAGGCAGGAAGGGTCACCAGGCTTATTCAGCAAGTGCTGTTCTTTAGCCATTTCACCTGCCGGTGTTCTGAGCCTTTTCAGTGTGAAATAAGTTGTTTATATACTACACCCTTGCTTTTTGCTTAGGGGTCAGGGGAGTGGGAAGGCTGAAGGCTCTGAAACTATATACAAACAGTTTTCTAAAACGTTGTCTTTGAGGAGCTAGAGAGATGGCTCAGCAGGTAAGAGCACTGACTGTTCTTCCAGAGGTCTTGAGTTGAATTCCCAGCAACCACATGGTGGTTCACAACCATCTGTAATGGGATCTGATGCCCTCTTCTGGTGTGTCTGAAGAGCGACAGTGTACTTACATAAAGTAAATAAATATTTTTTGAACTGTTTCACTGAGCTTGGCAGTTCATGCTGGTAAATTTAGTACTCAGGGGGCTGAAGTAAGAGGGATCCTAAGAGTTTGAGACCAGCCTAGGCTCAGACGGTCAGAAGCCATATGACAGAACAAACTAGAAAGTATTAAATGCTTCTTATGCTTTTAGTTTTTGAGATGAATAAGGGAGAAAAAAGTTTGGGGGGGGGGTTAAGTTTCTCCCAAACTCAAGGGTTGGTTCTATGCCTAAATAGGTTCAGTGATGGTGAAAACTCGCAGCAGTGCTCCTCTACCTCTGTTAACTTTGTCTTTCCTGGAGTTCCATGACCAGTGCTATTTGTCTCTGAAGTACATGGATGTTGAGTCATTATATGAAGTTTTTGGATAAAAAAGTGTTTTGTATAGTTAGCTGGCCTGTAATGTCAAATTTGAGAGTGGCAGGACATTGCTTTTATTACTTTATGTTTGCTTTAAAGTAGGAAATTATAAAGGTTTAATTTCTTTTCAGAATTATAAAAACCTTGATTTTTATGGGGCTGAAGAGAGATGGTTTATGGGTAACAGCAGATGCTGCTTGCAGGGGGGCTGAGTTCCCACACCTCAGTGGCTCTTAACTGCCTGCCTTTAACTCACCTCCAGGGACTCTGATACCCTCTTCTGGCTCCTCCTGGACTGAGAGAGAAAGAAAGAGAGAGACACACACAGAAAGACACAGGAAGATACATACAAATAAATTTTTGTTTGTTTGTTTTTGTTTTTCGAGACAGGGTTTCTCTGTGTAGCCCTGGCTGTCCTGGAACTCACTCTGTAGACCAGGCTAGCCTCGAACTCTTGAACTCAGATATCTGCCTGCCTCAGCCTCCCAAGTGCTGGGATTAAAGGCATGCGCCACCAACCGCCCGGCAATATCTTTTTTTTTTTTTTTTTAAAGATTTATTTATTTATTATATATGAATACACTGTAGCTGTCTTCAGACACACCAGAAGAGGGCATCAGATCTCATTACAGATGGTTGTGACCCACCATGTGGTTGCTGGGATTTGAACTCAGGACCTCTGGAAGTGCAGTCAGTGCTCTTAATCACTGAGCCATCTCTCCAGCCCCCAATATCTTTTTTTTTAAAGCTTATTTTTACATGAACCCTTTCCAAACACTTTGTCTTATAAAAGCTAAGAGCTCATTGTTGAGTGACAGCTTGTGAACAGGTTATTTGTAGGATTTTGTAACTTAACAATGTATGCTCTGTCTTACTTGTGCCTATTTCACTTTTAATTTCTATGTGTATTTAATTTTTAGTAACTCGTTAATTCTTTACTGTGTCCCAGATAATAAGTATTATTTTTGTTGTGGTTATTGAAAACACATTTGATAAAGGAAGCTAAAAAATGAAAATGAAATGTTACCTTTAGTGATATGACAGGGCCTGTCTTGAGTGAAACATGATTCAGGACAGAGAAGTTGCGTTGATAAAGACTTTGGAAGTTGATGTAATAAAACAGAAGCACCAGTCAGGTCCCAGAGACGTTGTCAGTTACGTCTACGTTCTAACTTGTGTAAGAGGAAGCTCGTCTACTCCCCTCCTTTGGGATTTGGGTTTTTTTTTTTGTTTGTTTTTATACTGGGCATTGAACCAAAGGCATTCCAAATGGCCTACTGTACTGTACTGTACAAAAATGTACATTCAGTCAGCAACTTACACTTCCAACCTACTATACACATTTTTCATGTGGCATGATTGACTTTACCAGTCTGAAAACAGGATGTGCTGTCAAGTAACCTGGACTCTTGGGGTTCTCAGAGTCTGAAAGACCAACCAAAGAGCATACACAGCTGAACCTAGGCCTACCCACACATGTGTAGTAAGGAGATGTGCAGTTTGATCTTCATGTTGGTTTTCAACAACTGGGGCCTGGGGTATCCCAAAAGCTATGGCCTGTCTGTGGAATATGTTCTTGTATCTGGGCTGCCATGTCTGGCCTCAGTGGGAGAGGATGTGCCTAGCCTCACAGAGATTTGATGTGCCAGGGTGGGGGGACACCCAGGGGGACTCCCACTCAGAAGAAGGGGGAGGAGGCAGTAAGTAGGTTGTAAGTGAATAATAATAATAGAAACTAGCATTATGCTGTATAAGCTTCTCTTGGAGTTAGTGCCCCTTTACTCCCGTTTTTTAGACAAGCTTTTATATTTGTCAAGCTTGTGTTGAGCTCCTGCTCCTGCCTACTAGGACTGCAGGCGTGAGTTACTATGTGGCCATTTGTTATTTCTAACAAAAATGTCTTTTGTTGGAGGACTATTTACAACCCTTTGAGATTTTTTCCCCCTATTTGAGACAGGATCTTTTCTCTAGTTGCCCATGCTGCCAAGACCAGGGTGTCCTTGAACGAAAATCTACCTGATTAAAGATATGTATCATCACACCCATACCCAGCTTGCTACCCTTTCTGTTACACTGGAATTCAGCTATTGTTTTTCTGTTAACAGTTTTCGCAAACTTTTGGTTCAAAATAGTGTTAATGCTCACTGGTCCTGCTAATCCACTTGGGTCTGCACCATTCATACAAGATACAAACATAGTACACTAAAGAGCAGTACCAAAGGGGTGTTCTTCAGTGTGACTTAGAGAAGAGTCTGGTAATCTGTTTTACTCACAAGTAATTTTTGCATCACCTTGTCTTTTAGGAGGAGAGCATTCCCATTGCTTTATCTGGTAGGGATATCTTAGCTAGAGCAAAAAATGGAACAGGCAAAAGCGGTGCCTACCTCATCCCCTTACTTGAACGGCTGGACCTGAAGAAGGATAATATTCAAGGTTAGCTGAATAAGGTGGGGAGGGGGGTGGAGGTGGGGGCTGTATTTGGAGCTTTGTAGGTTTTAGTCTTGGTCAGAATTCATGTAATTACTCTCTTCTTACTATATTTGGCCTAACTGTCTAAAAATTATTCCTGACTTTTAAAGGGAATTTCCCATCTTCAGAGTACTTTTTTTTTTATTGATAAACAGTTGCAGAAAGGTTCCTGGGAGGTAAGCAAAGCAATCTTTATTGCTCTGTAGTTAGGAAAAGCAACTGATGAGAGGTTAAATGAGTCATTGCTTACAGCCTCTGCAACTGCCTTCCCTTGTGGGAGCTGTGTCAGCAGTGCTCCTTGTAGAAACAGGGAACGCTCTATTTGTAAAGGCTTGAGTGTATCACATTTTAAGAGCTTATACAGTAGAAAAGAAGCAAGTTTCTATAGTTGTATCTGGAGTCAGTTCATAGAATTAAGATTTCACCTCTAAAGCTTTTTTTTTAATTTTCCAACGAACCTGAGCAGGATGCTTTTCCTACTTAAGTATTTAGATTAGTGACTCTCTTCTGTCAAACAAATGTACTTTTTAAGACTCTGGTATATTAATGTCTATGTCATGCCTTTGTGTTTAGACATACCACCTCAGTGAAACTATTTTTATAGTTGCTTAAATTTCTAAAATATGGCATGTCTCTCTTCCCCCACTCCTTTGTTCTTTGATATTTTCTAGCAATGGTGATTGTTCCCACTAGAGAACTTGCTCTACAGGTCAGTCAAATTTGCATCCAGGTCAGCAAACACATGGGAGGGGCCAAAGTGATGGCAACCACAGGAGGAACCAACTTACGGGATGACATAATGCGCCTTGATGATACAGGTAGGAGATGATAGGAGCTGTCTGATAGTAGCTACAAATAGCTCATTATGGATTTCTCAGACTTACTTGTAATTATGTGGTGGTGGGGTGTGGTTATGCACATGTTGTACAGGTGCCTATGGGGACAGGGTGGGGGAGGGGGTTGGATCCCCTGGGGCTAGAATTAGGATATAGGTGCTGGTGATTGATTGAACCTGAGTTATCTACAGGAGCAGTGTGATCTCTTAACCACCAGGCTGTCTCTCCAGTCTCCAAGATTTCCTTTTAGGAAATAACTAAAACTTGAATGGTTGTTGTTGTTGTTTGAGACAGGGTTTCTCTGTGTAGCTCTGGGTGTCCTAGAACTTGCTTTATGAACCAGACTGGTTTCAAATTCAGAGATCCACCTGCCTCTGCCTCCCAGGTGCTGGGGTAAAAACCATGTGTTACCACTGTCTGGCACTAAAATGTTTTAATAATTAACTAAGGGACGGAGGGTGGCTTAGTGCGTAAATTGCTTGCATAGCACATACAAACTTTGATTGTTCCCCCACCAAACAAATTGGAGTTAGTGACACACACCTGTAATTCCAGCACTGGGGAAGTGAAAGCAAGGTTCTCCTCACCTACATAATGAGTTCAAGGCCAGCCTGCAGCACATAACCTTGTCCTAACAAGGAATCACTGAACAGAGAAACACTGTAGTGGAAAATAAAGAGTAAGATCAACCATGTCTTTCTTTCAAGAGAAAAAAATAGATAGCTTATTAGTATTTTTGGATTTTGTTTTCTTGAAACGATATCTCTCTATGTAGATCAGACTGTCCTCAAACCCAGCTTCACAGACATTCGCCTGCCTCTGCCTCTGGAATGCTAGGGTTAATTATTTTTTAGTATTGTTTAATGTAATTCAAAGTACCATATTTTCAAGAACTTTGATAATATAAAGTTGTATATATACAAAGTTATTTACTCTGGTGTGGTTTGTAACACTGAAAAAGAAGGAAAATTTAAATACTTCAGGAGATTGGCTAGATGCAGCGAGCCTGAATGGAGTTTCACTCAGTAACAATTTACTGATTTGTATTGAGCGATCATGAAGTGCTGTCCATGGTACACTGCTGAGTGAAGAAGAGTAACAAAGTAGCAAGAGTCGGCCCAGTGTAGAGTCAGCTTCCTCAGAATGCTAGTATATGTTAGTATTTGGTTATGTGGCTATAATTTTTAACTTGCACAATTTTGTTTTTAGTGATCAGTAATTTTTTCCCCCTTAAAACCGTCTAAGCAGCATTGCCCAGATTTAAGACATGTCTTTTTGTGTGAGAAACCCTGTGATTCTGGCTCTTATTTCTTCCAGATTGTCATAAGATAAGTTGTATGTCCTTTAGTTGGAATTAGTGATTTGGGAAACTAGCCTCTTATTGAAAAGGTGAAACAATTATCGTCTAGCTATTGTGAGAAGAGATGGAAATATACAGCCCAAAATACGTCTTTGTACCTTTTTGTATTAATTTGTATCTCTATAAATAGTATTTATGATGCTAAATACATATTATAAAATTATAAGGTTGGGTTTTTTGTTTTTGTTTTTTTTGTTTGTTTTTTTTTATAAAATTAACAGGAATGAATATATTTTCTGAATCTTTTTTTTTTTTCTGTAAATCTTTGTAGTGCATGTGGTGATTGCTACCCCTGGCAGAATCCTGGATCTTATCAAGAAAGGAGTAGCAAAGGTTGATCATGTCCAGATGATCGTATTGGATGAGGTAGTGTTTCTTCGTTTGAAAGAACTCTGCAGTACTCTCTGAGCTTCGCTTACGGTTTTCAGTGTATGAAGCGAGCCCTATCCTGGATATCTGTGACACCAAATGACCGAGCCAAGTTCTTTTTAAATCTTTCTATTCAGAGTTACATTTTAAGAGCATGGAAGGAATATCTTTTAACCCTTTGTTTTGCATCTGCTTCTTTATAGTGTTTGGTCCTTTTGTGTCTATGAAACTTGTTGCTTCTTTAGGTTATAGCCTAATATGAATGCCTTTTAAGAAATTACTCAACCGAAGCCAAATGTTTTACCTGGGAGGTAGAGTCAGATGTCTGTCTGGAGTCTGAGGGCTGCACAGAAAGTTTCAGGCCACTCAGGACTATACAGTGAGACTAGTCTTGATCTTAAAAATAAATAAACAGAAACTCCTCATCTGCCTCTGGGGCATAGGCCTGCTTCATGCATTCAGCCTGTCTGTCTTCATGTTTTAGTTACAGCTACTTCCCTGTTCTGTTTTGGATTACTAGTTTCTGGCCTTTGAGGTTTTTCATCTGATAAGAGTTTTTAGTCTTAGAGTGTTTTATAGGGTGTGGATAGCCGGTGGTCATAGTTGAGGACACTGAAACATGGCTGAGTGGGTCCCAGTACAGCTAATTAAAACAGTTCAGCCCTTGAGTTTACGTCCGGTGAGAGCAAGGTTTATGCCAACCACATCCAGCTCAAAACATGGTTTTGACCAGTATACTCTGCTATCTCTTTAATGGGAATCACATTTAAATTCTGTCAAAGAAGAAAGATTTTGATAGTCTACATATTTCTTTTTTCTTTAGGGATTATAGCTTCCTCTGGGTTAAGACAGATTCATAATAATAGCCCAGGTTAACCTCAGATTCTCACTTCTCTCCCAATTCAGCCACTCAGGTGCTGAGCTTATAGGCGTAAGTTACCATGCTAGGCTCCATCCCCTTCTGCACTGCTTAGGGCTTGTCTTGGTAACTTTGGACATTGTATGTATTAAGGAGTCTTGTGTGCATAGCCAGGAGCTTTGCCTTTTGTTTATATTGCTATCTAAAACTTTTAATGTCTTAACTCTTTTTTAAAAGTAACTTTTCTTTGTATTACAGGCAGATAAGTTGTTGTCACAGGATTTTGTGCAGATAATGGAGGATATTATTCTCACACTACCTAAAAATAGGCAGATTTTACTATATTCCGCTACTTTCCCTCTTAGTGTACAAAAGTTTATGGTAAGTATTAAATCTGTACTTGGAATCAGTGTCCTCATGGTACTATTGAGTATGCTTTTACCTGTAATTACATTTTATTATCAGAATATATGTGCTTTATGTTACTTCAGGTTTTTTATTTTGTTTTTTAAATACGATTAGTAAAGATTTGTGCGTGGATTTATTGTGATTTTTTTGTTGTTTTGTTTTTGAGACAAGGTCTCACTGTGTAGCTCTGGCCAGTAGGTTAGCTTCAAACTCATAGAGGTCTCCTGAATCTGCCTCCCAAGTACTGGGATTAAAAGTACGTGTGTGTACTTTTTTTTTTTTTTTTTTAATTAACTGGATCTCTATTTATTTTGAGGCTAGCCTGGTTTACGTAAGTTTTGCCGTCTGTCTACCTGTCGGTTGGTCTTTTTTTCTTGGTTTTGGTTTTTGGAGACAGTTTCTATGTGTAGTACTGGCTGGCCATGAGACCCTGTTTCAAAATGAGAGGAGTTGTGATTTTATTTCTTTCAAGTCTTTGTGCCAAGGTGACATATCCCATCGTAAGTTGGTTATAATCCGTCTCTATGAGCTACATTTGCGTCTGAGGTCTACCATTTTAAGATAACTTATTTATTTTATGAATACTTGTTTTTGAAAAGAGATGCATCCCTTAGTGCATCAAGTTAGGGCAAGAAATGGGAGCTGGGGGTGGAGCTCTTGCCTTAGCATGCCTGCAAGTCTTCCAGTTTACAAGAGAAGCCCAGTCTTTACCTTGGACTGACTCTTCCTCCCTCCTACTCTAGAATTCCCATCTGCAAAAACCCTACGAGATAAACCTGATGGAGGAGCTAACCCTGAAGGGAGTGACCCAGTACTATGCCTATGTAACGGAGCGCCAAAAAGTGCACTGCCTCAATACACTGTTCTCCAGGGTAAGCAGCGGGCGTCTCTGCTGAGTCCTGTCTTCACAAATTCCTAGCAAGTTGGACAGTTTTCATTTTCCCCTTTATTTTCACTGTAAAAAGTCCTACTGTTTAGTAAAGGGAGCTTTGATTGGCTTAAAGTGGAAACTGATGACACAAGTACTTCACTTGTACAGTTAAATCATTTACCATAGTTACAATTCGTCCTGCTTTGTGAATACTAGTTGCTAAAAATTTATCTGTGGCCTCCAAATTAGAACTGAAGGTGTTTTGGTCATTTTGTAGACATGTGCATTGTGACCAAAAAAAATTGATCCCAGCCAAGGTCCAAGAAGGAGACATTCTTCTGCCTTCTTGTTTTAGCTATAAATGTTACAAATACATATTCATCTTCCAGTCTTTGAACCATTGTTTTTCAAATTTTGGTGCTGTTATTCATCATTTCATTCCAAAATGGCCTCTGCACTGCTGTAAATGTTTGCCTGTTTATAAACCATTACCAGAAGCTCATAAGTACCTGACTTTGCATTTTCCCTAGAAGCCATGATTCTTTTTACTTTTTGTTTATTTTAGTGAATGTGACTGTGTGGGGTTGTATGCACATGAGTGCAGCTTCTCGAAACATCCAGAAAAGGGTGTTAGAGCCTCCAAAGTAGAGGTCTAGGCAGTTGTGTGCCCCACGCGGTGTGAACTGAGCTGAGCTGAGCTCGGGTCCTCTTGAGAACAGGGTGTGGTGTTAACTGCAGAGCCATCTTTCCAGCCTCGAAGCAGTGCTTCTTTGTGGATTCAGTGTTAACAGCGGCATTGTAGGACATTACTATGTCGCCTCTGGCGGTTAGGCGGCCCTTATGAGATAGATACTCTTCTGCAGTGAAACCAAATTTCATCTGAAAATTTTGGCTAAATATTTTCATGATTGGCAAAACAAATATTTTTGTCTTTCTCATATTTCTCTTTTGTGTTTAGCTTCAGATAAACCAGTCGATCATTTTCTGCAACTCTTCTCAGAGAGTTGAATTACTGGCCAAGAAGATTTCTCAGCTGGGTTACTCTTGCTTTTATATCCATGCTAAAATGAGGCAGGTAAGTCTGATTTTGAGAACTTGCATAGATTTAATAAAAAAATCTTTTCCTAAGTATTTCTTACATTTTCTTTTGTTACAGTGTTACATAAATGCCTTGTGTGTAAGAATAAACTGTGTTGTCCTGTGTTGTCTTAGGTTAGGTTAATATGACTGTCACATTAGTGGTAGAGCAGTGTCCTGAGCTGAAATTCCTGGTTCCAGGAAAAGGACAAATGAAGGAACTTTTCTTTAGTAGACAAAGAACCCTTCTCTTAAACTAACAGGCTTAAAAGCAGTACAGAATGTCAGGTCTCTTGGTCTGTGCCTGAGTCCTGACATTAGAGATAGTAAATGAAGAGTCCTCTCTCTTCCATACTAAGTTCGAAATCAGCCTGAGTGGCATGAAATCCTGTGGGGAGGGAAGGGCATAGGAAGAGACATTCTTTCTCAGGTATTTTCTGGATTTGTACTGTTTAATGTAATAACTTTATTAGATAGCTCCACGTAGCCACTTAAATTAGGTAAAAGCAAATACAATTTAACGTTTTGTTCCTCCGTCAAATCCCTGAGGCTAAAATCCCTGAGGCTAGTGACTCCTTTACTGGAGAATACCAATGCAAAACATTTTTTTACAGAAATCATTGCTCTAGATTTTAATAATACAGTAGCTCCTTACAAAGGAGAGTTCCAAGATCCCATATCGGATTCCTAAAATCATAGACAGTACCAGATTGTATGTATGTGCTTGCTGTAATATAGTTTATACATTAGATATGGTAAAAAGTTCATTAGGATGATAAAATAGGGTAAATATGACAATATGTTTGTCATAAATGTTATATGACTGTGATCTCAGCATGTCTTATGCCTGACCTTGTGAGGATAGAAATGATACAGTGCTTACATGACGGGATGCAGTGTGTCAGACAGACATTGTGACTGCTGCTACAGAAGCATGGGTGTTTGTATAAGACCAAATGTGAGATTGAAGAACTGATTGGGTAGGAGAAACCATGATGAAAATTTTGTGTTGTCTGTAAATTTTACTCAGTAGTTTATCCCCCTCCCTCCCCCAGGAACATCGAAATCGTGTCTTTCATGACTTCCGAAATGGCTTATGCCGCAATCTTGTTTGCACTGGTAAGTGCTTTTGTGTTTCTTGGACCCACTATTTTCTTTCTTGGCTGGATTTTTTTCTGTCATGTAGTGAAGCCTGTAACAGCTTCTTACACCTTGCTGCCACTTTGAAAGCTTCTAAAGAGAAGAATGTGCTGTTTAGTTCCGAGGTTAACAACGGGTATTATTTAGTTCCTAACGTTGGGTTCCCCCTAATGCTTCTGCTGCACGTGTGGCTTTAAAATAGGTTTGCACTTCTGTGCCCTCTGAACAGTTCTAACATCCAAGGGGAGCAAGCACAAAAGTAACTTTACTAAAAATTGCATTTTAGAAGTTGTTGTGTCTCTTTGGTTTTTTTTCCCAGAATCAAACTAGTCTATACCCTAGACTAAGATTTTCTAATTTTTGGTTGTTCCATTACTACAGAAAAACAAACCTGGGTAGAGAGGGGGAGGCACAAATATAGCTCAGACAAACTAATAGAATGAGTGCCTTCCCAGTTATTATATATTAGGAATTTAATCTTATTATTAGTGTGAGAAGATGAATAATCTTGTGAGGACTTGGAGTTTGAACTATAATGTATACATTTGGTAAATATGCTTATCTTTATTATGTGAATTTTCACATATACATGTAACTATACAGTCAGATAATTTTATTTTAGAGGTTTTGGTTGGTTGGTTATTTGGTTAGTTTTTTTGTTTTTGGTTTTTTGTTTTGTTTTTTGAGACAGGATATTACTATATAGCTTTTACTGGCCTGGAAATTGGATATGTATACCAGACTGGTCTTAAACTCACTTCTTTTAGCTTGCCTTTGTCTCTTAAGTGCTGGGTTTAAAGGTGTGCACCACCACACCTGGCACAATTATATACATAATACATATTATTTTTAAAGATTTCTTTTAATTTATGTGTGTGTGTCTGTGTCTGTCTGTCTTTCTATCTGTCTATGAGTGTCTACCATGTGTGTACAACAGGCGCCTGCAGAGGCCAGAAGAGGCCATTGTATCCCATGGAACTGAAATTAAAAGACAGTTGTGGGCCTGTTGATGTGGGTGCTGGAGACTGAACTCGTGTCTTTTGGAAAGAGCAGCAAATTCTCATAACCATTGAACCATCTCTTTAACCACCTGTTTTTTTTTAAAAAAAATTTTGAGTCTGGATTTTTGTGAAAATGCGCATAAATAAAAAAACTTGTTACTGCTACCAGATACTAAATTTGGTTGTCCCTAGTAATCAGGAAGTGACTATAAAAATAACTTCTTACATGTTTCTAGTTTTCTTAACGACTTACATTCTAGTTAGTATAAACTAAATTACTAGAGCTTTTAGTTTTTGTTTTGTTTTGTTAAGTAGTTGTTTTTGAAACAACCTCAGGATGTTGTCTAGGCTGTTCTCTAACTCACAGCTGTCTTTCCGCCTTGACTTCAAGAGTGCTAGGGTTAGGCCGGGCGGTGGTGGCGCACGCCTTTAATCCCAGTGCTCGGGAGGCAGAGGCAGGCGGATTTCTGAGTTGAAGGACAGCCAGGGCTACACAGAGAAACCCTGTCTTGAAAAACCAAAAAAAAAACCAAAAAGAGTGCTAGGGTTATAGCTACGTATCACCATGTCCAGCAGGAATCCTAAAGGAAAACCACTTGTCCATTATAATCATATTACATAGATGCACATACAGAGTGCTGTTTTCATCTCCAGTTCTGAATGTGAGAATTTCATTCTTAAACATGTTGTGGTTGAATCCTTACCATTCCTCCTTGTACCTTCCCCTCTCACTCATGACCTCGTCCTCTGTCCTTACTGTTGGGTTTTTGTACGTGGATGTGCACACATGTAGACACATAATCTTTTTTGTGTGTGCCTGTATGATAGCGTGCATTCCGGATCAACCAGTTAGGATTGGGGCCTCCACTCCTGAGAGAAGTGGTTCTCCTCTCAGCAGCTATCTAGAGATGGGGCCGTGACGTCTTCCTTTACCCTTGTCATGCCAGCTGGTATGGTCTTTGCAGGTTTTATGAAGGCAGCCATATTATTGAGTGATTACCTTTTTTTAAGTTGTGTTGAAATATTTGGCTTGTATAGATGTATCTATTATATTTTTTCCTACATTTGGAAAACCTATAAAATAGCTTACTAGTGAAAGTAAAGTAGTTAGTCAAATTGAATATTCATAAGAAAACTGAAGCTTGCCATCATGTACCTGCCTCCTCCATTTTTCCACTTTAAATAAAAAGTTGGAGTTTAGGAGCTGTGAATTCAGTCCTAACATTACAAAGAAAGACATTGCTAGTACTTACGGTACGTGTACAGTGACACGTATTACTACACTGATGAGTTGGTTTTATTTATCTATTGAGTCGGGGTCTCCTGTAACCCAGAAGAGTCTGAAGTTCAGCGTGAAGCTCAGGGTGACCCACTTCCTCTTCTGAGACAGGAGGTTATGGGTGTGCCAACATGCCAAGTTTTGGTGCTGTAATCCTAGGATTGCCTGGGGTTAGGGTTTTATGCACTGCACTCAATCAAGATTTTTAATGTATGTTTGCAGTATATAAACTCCTACCTGTGTCAGGTGACTGACAGTTTGAAGCTAGCCTGTGCAACAGATTGAGTCCTTGTCTCAAAAAAACAAAGTAATGAACAATAAACTGCCACTTCTTCAGGAATGACAATTTAATTAGAAAGGTGGTAAACTTGTATAGCATGACTTTGTCGTCTCAGAAGCAGCCTTAAAATGGAGTACAAATGAATGAGCATTAAAAATAAAATTATAAAAACCAAAATACAACAGCAGACCTAGTCGGTGCCAGGTGTTGTGTGATCAGCAAGCACTGGGGTTGGACAGGAAGGTCCCTTCAGGTTCAGGACCTACCCGCTCTGCTAGCAGGAAGGCCAGCCGGCAACTGCAGAGCCCGGGATTAAATATAGTTGAGCTTGGTTGACAAGAGAGTAATATGAAATGTTTATTATTATCCCGATGGTTATTAAAATATAAAACTAATAGCTGTCGAGTAGTTTCAGAAGAGATGGTATATTAATTGGCTTTATAGACTGGGTAAGTTTGAGATGTGGAGAAAAAAAGATTTCAAGTTTGAAGACCTATGTTAACATGGTCCGTAAAGGTCTAACATAGTATGGCAGTGTGTGCTTGTAATCCTAACATTGGGGAGTTTGACAGGGGAACATGAGTTCAAGATTAGCTTGAGCCACCAGAGACCCCATCTCAAAAACAGGAAAGTCACTGTCATGAATGATTATGGAAGGGTATTCTGAGAAAGGCAAGGGAAACTGGCGATGACCCTGTTGTGAGTTTGAGGGGCTTTGCCTGTTAGTTTACTTCAGATAAGTTGTAAATCATTTACCATAAGTGGATGAAGGACTTCTAAAAGCATAATTAGTGGATTACCTTTCAATAATGAAAATTATTGCTTTTTTTGTTTTGTTTTTTAAGATCTGTTTACCCGAGGTATTGATATACAAGCTGTGAATGTGGTGATAAACTTTGACTTCCCAAAGCTGGCGGAGACCTATCTCCATCGTATTGGAAGATCAGGTGAGTAAGAGTGGGGTAGCAGACCTGATCGATGACAAGTATGACCACCAGTTTTTTCTTGTGAAGTAACGTATAACATGAGAGTGGTGCAGTCACACCAATTTAGTTTGATAGTTAAAACTAACTTTTTTATTAATAAATCATTTGTATTTGGAGACAGGGTCTGGCTACATACACAGATAGGCTAGGCTATACTGGAACTTAAAATGTACCCGCCTCGGGCTGGAGGGATGGTTCAGCGGTTAAGAGCACTGACTGCTCTGAGTTCAATTCCCAGCGACCACACGGTGGCTCACAGCCATCTGTAATGGGATCTGATGCCCTCTTCTGGGGTGTCTGAAGACAGCTACAGCATACTCACATACATAAAATAAATAAATACATCTTAAAAAAAAAAAAGTATCTGCCTCAGTTTCCCAAGTCCTTGTGTCATTTATTAAAGTTAAGCCTGATAGAGCACCTGAATCCAGTCCTGGTACTTAGCATAACAGAGAACCAACTGCCAACACACACAAATTATAAAAAAATTTTTTAAATGTTTTTAAAGGTAGGCTGTCTGGATGTGGTACACTTGGGAAGAAGAGGCAGGTGACATCTGTACATATATG
This sequence comes from Grammomys surdaster, assembly GCF_004785775.1. Taxonomy (NCBI): domain Eukaryota; kingdom Metazoa; phylum Chordata; class Mammalia; order Rodentia; family Muridae; genus Grammomys; species Grammomys surdaster. The sequence goes on along the minus strand of NW_021605583.1, from coordinate 6,008,009 downwards.
TGTTAAGAGGCCAGCTGGGTTTACAAACTGATTTTGAGGCCAGCCTCAAAAACCATGTTTGAGATCCAATTTCAGGGGTGGGAGTACAAATGAGCTGGAAATGGTGGCACATACCCTGTAATCGTTGTGCTTGAGAGGAGGCAGGAGGTTCACGATTATAGGTGGGGAGGAGGGGGATGGAGAAGTGGATTTGCTGCTATCAAAGAGCCTGTAAAGCTCTTTTTGATTTCCAGCACCCACATGAGGAAACAAAAAAGTTAAGTCACATAGTATCTCACAAGAAGAAAGAAGGAAAGAAAGGGGTTAAAGTAATTACTATGTACTTAAAGTGAAATACAGGAAACTGGATTGATTGGATGGTGTGGTGTACACATGTGTTGTTCAGTGTGTGTATTTTGACAGCTGTGCAAATGAGCATCCAGTTTGTCGTTTTTTTGTTTTTGTTTTTTTGGTTTTGTTTTGTTTTTCGAGACAGGGTTTCTCTGTGTAGTCCTGGCTGTCCTGGAACTCACTCTGTAGACCAGGCTGGCCTCGAACTCAGAAATCCACCTGCCTCTGCCTCCCAAGTGCTGGGATTAAAGACGTGCGCCACCACCGCCCAGCTGGTTTGTCATTTCAAGACAGAAAAGTTACGTATAGCTGTTCCTCAGGATTCATGGGAAATGGGTTCCAGGACCCTTGCCAACATCAAAGTCTGGGTATTTAGTATCTTAAAAGCTTCTACTGCGGGGTGGTGGTGGCGCATGCCTTTAATCCCAGCACTTGGGAGGCAGAGGCAGGCGGATTTCTGAGTTCCAGGACAGCCAGGGCTAAACAGAGAAACCCTGTCTTGAGAAAAAAAGGAGGGGGGAGCTTCTGCTGGGCTGGAGAAGTGGCTCAGCACTGACTGCGCTTCCAAAGGTCCTGAGTTCAGTTCCTAGCAACCAAATGGTGGCTCACAACTATCTGTAATGGGATCTGATGCCTTCTTCTGGTGTGTCTGAAGAAAGCAACAGTGTACTCACATAAAATAAATAAATAAATCTTTTTTTAAAATGTGCTGTTAGCATATAACTGGTCTGTGTCTCACATAATAGCAACTTAATTGCAGTTCCTTGAGAATACCTGGTACAGTGCAAGCTGACTTTGTAAGTGGTTGCCACACTGGATTGATAGGGAGTAGTTGCCCAGAAGTCTGTGGCCTGTTGAGTACAGTTGATGTGCCAAGGGAAAGACCTTAAGTTGATTTGTTTCTGATTTGTTCAGTCTTGTTTGTGCCATTCAGAATGGCACCACATGACTCTCTTTCTGCTGTGTGCTGTGGCATGTTACAGACGTGGACGTCCATGTTGCTGTCCCTCTGACTCAACTGTATTTTCCATTGTTTTAAGCAAATCTTAACCTCATTAAACACATTTTTCTTTAGGTCGCTTTGGTCATCTTGGCTTAGCCATCAACTTGATCACATATGATGATCGTTTCAACCTGAAGAGTATTGAGGAGCAGCTGGGGACAGAGATCAAACCCATCCCGAGCAACATTGACAAGAGCCTGTATGTGGCAGAATACCACAGCGAGCCTGCAGAAGACGAGAAACCTTAACAAGCACGTATGTACCTAGTAACCTGAGCAGAATCTTCAGTTTTAGGAAAGAAATAAGGTTCTCTTCCTCGAACCTCTTGTAATAACAGTAGCTCCACCCAGTGTCATAGAAAAGAACGAGAAGGGAGGATCTCTTGGGTGGGGCAGTCATGTCATTAGAGACGTGGTGCTTTATAGACCGCTTCCTGAGCATTGTGGTGTCAGTCACATAGAACAGATTTGAGCTCACAGAATAGTGAAAGACAAAAGGGCATTAGCAGTCTAGGTTTAAAAATATTTTTTGCGCCGGGCGGTGGTGGCGCACGCCTTTAATCCCAGCACTCGGGAGGCAGAGGCAGGCGGATTTCTGAGTTCGAGGCCAGCCTGGTCTACAGAGTGAGTTCCAGGACAGCCCGGGCTATACAGAGAAACCCTGTCTCGAAAAAAAAAAAAAAAAAAAAATATTTTTTGCTCCCCCCTTTGACCCCTCCCTTTTTTTTGATGGGTGTATTAAGTAAATACGTTGTTGTCAAACATATAACACATTATCAAGATGTCTCTGTTTTAAAATTCCCCTTCTATCAAGATACATTGTGTGAAATTCTCAACTAAGATGAAAGGAGAAAGACACCCTCTAGGTTCTCACATGCCCTCTCCTCCCTCACACCTCACCTGTGCCTCTAGTTAGGCTCAGCAGTGAGCAGTAGCTGCTGTTACAGAGGGTTCCTTAGAAACGCCTTGTTTGGGCTTGAGGGCTGCTTCATTTTCAAGTTACAGTGCATACTTTTTTTTTTTTTTTTTTTTAAATGCTAGGCATTTAACCCAAGGCTGAGCATCATAGCCTACTAAGTCTCCAGACCTGCAGTAAATCCTTTACTGTAGCTCCAGAGGATTTCCAAACCCTGTGCAGTGTGAGCGAGCGCCTGTAGTTGCAGCACTCTGTGAAGACTTTGAATTTGGAGCCTAAAGTCCTTCAGGGCCATATAGCCCTATTATTCAGAACACAGAAGGCTTGTCTGTGATTCTACTTTTTCACTTTATTTGTATGTATTTGTTTGAGGAGAGGCTCAGGCAGCCAGAGGTGCCTTCATACTGTTTGACTACTGTAGGATGGCCTTGAAAACCTAATGTTGATGCTTCCACTTTCCAAGGGCTGGATTAGAGATGTGTGCCCTACACTTGGCTCTTGGTTGTGAGTGAAGCCTGCCTGTAGTCAGAACTTGAAGCCTTCTGTCCTGGGGTCTATAGGACACTATTGTTCTTTAGTTGATTTCTCCGACCCAGTCTGTAGCCCTAGCTCTCCTGAGACAGACTGATGGTGACTTTTTGCTTTGGCCTCCCACATGGCGACTTACACGAACGAGCTGCCACATCCAAGTGAAATCTTTGATGTAAGTAGTAGATCAGCTTCAGGAGAAGGTGCTGCAGAGAGTTTAGTGTGAGGTTTGTGAAAACATGTCTCTTTGTTTTATATTGCTTACATGGATACTAATTTGAAGTTTCTAAACTTCTTCTGTAGGCTTTGACAAACTGCAGAAGGCTCCTTGGATCTGTGACACATCATTTTGGGGGGTGCTCTTCTCTTTGTGGGTTTTTTCATCTTTATTTTGGAACTATGAAGAGTTATATAAGAACTCAGACATTTTTCTTTTTTTTAACTGGTGAAGAAAAACTGAAAAGAAGAAATAGACCTTTTTTGTTCCACTTGTTTGCACTGTGTGCTGACTGAACATTTGTTGCACTAACTGCTGGTTTTTAAAAATGTTTTCTGGGGAAAGGGGACAAGGAAGGAGGAAAGGAAAAGAAGGGGAGAAACCCTAAAAAGAGAAGAATCTTGGTGACCACACGCACCTGTCTACAATTCTCCAATAGCTGACTGACTCTCCTGCATTTCAACTTCTCCCTGGTTAGTCATTGTTTCTTAAGCCTGAAGAGCTTCTTACTTATTTGTGCGAAGTGCCTTATGCTACGAGACCATTACGGATATCATCTTTACACACAGCCCGAGGAATCAACAGTCATGTTCTAGTTTCTTTCCTTTATTTCTTTGCCTTCTTCATTTTGGTTTCAAGTTGAAGTCTCGCTTCCTGTTCTACCAGTACTCACGCCCAGGGGCCGGAAGGTGGACTAGTGACGGTAGCGCCATTTTCCTTTTCTTTCTATGGAGGAGTTGATTCACAGCTGCAGTCCATCCACACTGTAAATACATGTATTTAAAAAAAAAAAAAACAATACCAAGTAAAGTTTTCTTCTGGGCTGAGTAGATGCACCACCGTCGCTCCCAGAGGAAAGAGCAGCCTCTCACTGCAGGAGCCATTTGACAAGCCTCCGTGCTCTCCCGCAGAACACTAAGCTGGCTCTCACGCTTCCATGAGCAGTAAAAGGCACTCGGTGTAAAGACTTGTCGGAGCCTTGACCCTCTTTCCTCTGTGGCAAAGCGCGACCCGTAGAAAATTGGATGTGTATACTTGTATAAACTTTGTAAATAAGTTTTTTTCTGGGTTCATATATATATATATAAATATATATATATATACATACATATATATATTATTTTTTTTGGATGAAGGTTGCTGGGATTAAGGGATTAGAGCGATTATGGGAGCAGCTAAAGATGAGAGGGGCTCAGTTTTCTGCAACACTAAATTCTAAAAAGTGCTTTGGCCTCTAACTATAGGAAGCAGACCTCTGCAGGCCCTGTGTTGGAAAAGGGCCCAGAAGCCCAGGGCGCATGTGCGCCACCACACTGCTCTAGTAATGTACTTGCAGCGGTCTTAGCAGGAAGTAAGGAAGCTTCGAAGTCTGATCCCTGAGGGCTTTGAGAAGCTCTGTGGTTTGGCTCTCCTGTCCTAAACGTTTGAGGAACTTCCCAAGTTCTGCAAAGGGGAACAAAGATGAATCTTCCTTGGAGTATAGAAGTGTACGGAGTGCAGTCTTAGAGCAGAGTGTGAGAAGCATGGATTTGTACTTCACTGGACCAGCCAGTCCAGCCTCGGCGGGCTTGGCACTGTGGAGCTTAGGTATCTGCGGTCACCTCCTGTAGTGTGCGAGTGAACGCCCTGTGCCCATCTTGATATATAACATTTTTGCAGGAATGGGCACCTCCTGAGAGCTGTTAACGTCCATGCGCAGAAAGCTGCTTGCCATTCTCTGTGCTGCAACAAGAGTTGCTGTCTGTCATTCTGCATTGTAAATTGCTGGCAGATGCTTTAGGTGGGTAGTGTTGCTTTAAATTGTGCCCCTCCCAACATGCTTGATGTTTGGCCTGATCTCCAGGCAAAAGGAGTGAGATGAATCAAAACCAGTGAACTTTTTTTTAAAAAATGTTTTTAATTCCCTTTTAACCCAGTATACTACTAGGTCAGGAGGCATCTAGGGAACAAAAAAAGCAAAAAACGAAATTTAAAAAAAAAAAGTGATTTTCATATTCCATCACTTTGAAAACCTTAAAACTATGACAAGGTATGTCATGTGTATGCTTCCATGCTTAACTCACCTGAATAATAAAAGAGTCAGCTATTCAAAGTTGCTTTTTGACTTTGCCTAGTTCTAAAGCGAAACTATTTGACTTATCCCAGATTCCTTGGGGATCAAAATCCTGTAGATGCCTCCTTCTCAGATCTAACCCTGACTCTAACAACTGTAGCAGGAGCTGCACGGTACAAGACCCCAAAGGCAAGTCCAGTCAGTGTTGGTTACAAAACAAACCAAATTAAGGAAGTCACTTTTCTAGGGAGGGTGGGAGTGGGGTCTTTAAACAATCTCTCTTGACCAACAGATCTTGCCCTTGTACCGCTGCAGCTCTCCTCCTTCCTGCCTTTGGCGAGGTGAGGGTCTCCGTGTAGAGCATCAGCAGGAAAGGAGTAGAAATGCAATCTGCTATCTCGCCAGAGGGCATGTGGGTGATTGAACAAAGTGCAGTCCCTGGCCAGCCTTGGACTGCTCTGCCCGGTGCCGCATGCCTGTGAGTCCCTCTTAAAGCACAGACTCCATGGAGAGTACTCTCAAGTACAGCCTCTGCTGACTTGTGGCACTTGGACTAGCTGGGCACCGCAGAGAGCACTGTCTGCAGAGGCAGCGGTGGGGGTGGTGCTTAGCTCACTTGAGCTGTTAATGGGAAGATGCCCTACTGACCAGGTCAAAGCCTGGTATCTTTTTTTTTTCTTTCTTTTTTTTTTTTCTTTTTAATCCCTCTTAATAAGGAATATTGCTACTATTGGAAATTGTCTTTCAGGTTCTTTCCAGTAATTTTTAAAGTAATGGTTATGTTTTGTTTTTTTCCCAGTAGTTCATTTGGATAAAAACTATGTCCTATTTTTAATATCCACCTCAATGCTTTTAGCCTCTGGTCATATAGTTGTGTAATAAGTTACAGACTGTTACACACCTTGCTGCCTCAGGGCCTGTTTTTTTCTCTCCGTTAATGTTCTGAACATGAAAGAAACTTTCTTAGGAATGGAATACATTTACCATAAAATGTTTTTCCTGGAAAGGAAAACCTAAGTAGTTCTAAATTACTTCCAAATGGGTACCAGCATCATAACAATTGGTTGGCCCCAAACGGTAGGGTGGGGTGGGTGGTTGTCATAACTCTTTCAGAATGAGATGAGGGCATCTTTCCTTGGCCACCTGCTTTGTGTTGGATAACATCATGCTACATTAGAACAGCACAGCACAAAGCTTTGAAAAGTGTCGGAAACAAAACATCTCATTCTGATTATTTGGTTTAATTTTTTTTTTTAATAGGGGTGGGAGGGGAGGGTACTGTGTCCCAAAAGGGAGGGTGTCTGCACTAAGGATTTAGAGACACTTTGGAAGCTTACAACCTCATGGGAAACTGCCTTTAGCCACACTCCTGACCTTTAGATGAGTAACAAAAAGATGAAATAAGCTTGTGGGAATTAAGCCATGTTATTTTAATTGGATACTTTTTTTTTTTTCAACTTTCTGTGTATCTTTAAAATTGTTACTGTGGAATGATTTTCTTGCCAAATATCTTTGTCAGGCAAAATTATTGGCCTCATGGGAGGTGAAGTAAGCCAGATTTTGGGTGAATTTATGTGGACTTTGGTGAGTTTGTAGTTCTACTTTATATTCATAAAGATAGTTTTTTAAAACTCCCAAAGCAAATCTATTTTCTTCTCTAATGTAAAAACTCATCTTTGGAATAAAGAGTTAAGTGTCCAAGGGTTGTAACAGATATGAGGTCAGAGGGAGCTAGCCTGACCTGGACTCTGCCCCTCCACAGCTGACAGACTCCAGCAGAAGTGTATTTAAATCTCCAGTAGACAGAGCTGGGCAGGGCAAGGGAGGGGTAGGCCTGGGTTAGTAAGATGCAGGCTGCTGTATTTTAACCAGTGGTTCTTGGGGAGGGGTGCCTGGAGAATACAAAGTCACTTCCCTTTTTTGAAACAAAAGAAATAAAAAACCCGACAATTTTTTTGTTTAGTAAAAATAAGAAAATTCTAATGTCCCTAGTCACAAGGGACCAGTTCCACTTTGAACAGTAGGAACTTAAAAATTTGACATTTGGGGAAAGGGAAAATTGGCCTTCTGTTTAATTGGCTGATGTTCCAGTGGGAGGGTCTGGCTTTGTTGGGATGTGTTACACTGAATGTACAGGTCTATGGACCTGAGTCTTTAAGGAGTTTGTACATGGTTCAGAAAAGATGGTTGGTAAAATCTTGATTATTTCTGTTTGTTATTTATCTCAATAAAAGCCCACTGGAACTCCAAGCGTCTTGTATGTGTGTTCTTGAAGCAGGTTGTGCCTAGGAACCCGAGACTGTGACTGTTGTATGAGAGGTGGTGCATCCAGCCCACTTTGTTGTGAACCTAGTTGAGTAAACTTGAATCCTGTCTTCCACCCTAGATGGCCTGCTGCATTGACGTCTGTTCATTGCAGACGTCAAGAACCATTGGGATTCTAAATCATCAGCTCCCAGAATTATTGTCAAGTGTAAAGCTGTATATATTCCAAATCTTAACAAGAATGTAGACAGACACTCCAAAGAAGGACCTTGCCAGTCCTTCCCCAGGGGTCTGCTTAGATACAACAAAATGTACTAGTGAAAGGTCAGCCTCAAGTGGAGAGAGGGAGGAGGGGAGCGGCAAGAGTGCCCTTAGAGCTCAGAGTCTGCGTTTCCAGCCTTCACACACTCCTATAAATACCCATAAACTGTAGACCTGAGGTCCTCAACCTTCGTAATGCTGCAACCCTTTTATACAGCTCCTCATGTGACACCCACCCCCGCCAACCATAAGGTTGTTTTAGTTGCTACTTCATAATTGAAATTTTGCTAGTGTTATGAGTTGCAAATACCTGTGTTCTCCTATGGACTCAGGCAGTCCCTGTGAAAGGGTCATTCCAACCCAAAGAGGTCACGACCTACAGGTGGGTAGAAATCCAGTGTCGTGAACCGAAAGGGAAGGCATGTCACAGCAACATGGTACACACGGAAGGAAGGCTCAGCTCAGAGATGGTTGTCCAGAGCATTGTAGGACTGGGAACAAGTCAGTCCCAAAGTAGACACACCATTCTGCCCAAGCTGGCCTGCCTTCAACTCTCATTCAGAAGTGTGCAGGTTCCAGGGGTGTCCCACCACACCAGCAATTGATGTTTGCAAAGAATTCTGAGGGGAAGGGGTGTGGAACAGAATGCTGACCTAAGTAAGGTTTTAGCTGCTTTGGAGATTGTGGCAAAAGGACTCCAGTCCCTCTCTCCTCCATCTTGGTCTTGCTGGATTTGACCTGTTAGGTGCCATGTGGAGTATAACACAAGTGCTGTCTTAGGATGACAGGAGTTGGCACTTAGTTCAGGCTTTAAGGCAGTTACTAACATTTACAGTTTTTAATATGTGAAAGTCACACCTCAAATATCTCCCTTGAGAATCGGCTCTGTGACTGCATCGTCATTATGAAGGCATAGGGACGCATCTTCCACCCAAGGACCACTTGAGATTGCTGTAGTGATGAGACTCCATACTGGAGGACTCCCACAGTCACACTTGGATCCTCCATTAAGTCTAGGGTACCAAACATCCGCCTCCCAGGGGCTTTCTCACTTTCTCCATAGATGGACTTACATGAGCTAAGTTAGTGTCAGATCTCCAGCTTCCATTTAGGGGGATATCCAACCCTCTCACGATCCCTCAGAGATTCAGAGAAGCGGAAGAGGATACAGTCCTCTAGCTCCTTCTATTCCTTTACAGGGTGCTCTCTAGCTGCTGTGTCTCATCCAGACTGAAGTCACATCGCTGCTTCTCACCTCTGTCAGCTCCTTCCTTGTTAGGTTCCCCTATGCCTGTTAATGAGCCCTCCTCACACTAACCTGTCCAGAGCCGGTTATCTGTTTCTCGTTGGGATCTAGATTGATAAATACACATTATTAGTGGCCTCAGGAAACAGACTGAAAATGAGATTTTAGTGGCATGGTGGTGCATGCCTTTAAGCCCAGCACTCCAGAGGCAGAATAGATCCAGAGTACTCTAGAGGTAGATATCCTGAGTTTGAGGCCAGCCTGATCTATAAAAGTTCCAGGACAGCCAGGGCTACACAGCACACACAACTTAAAGCCTTCAGCCACCATATTAAGTATGTGTTACCAAGTCAACAGGCTGTGAGCTGCCTACCACAAATTACAGGTCACTTAGTTCAAGCTATAAGTAGCAGCTTTGAGCTTTGTTGGTCCAGAAGTTTTGGTTCTCAATAGAGGAATACCTCCACTAGGGGATTCAAAATGCCTCCTTCAAACTAGAAACAGGCTGCCCCTTGACCACTTGGGGCTAAGGAACCCACAGGCATTTTAACACCATATTCAGTAGCCAATCTTGATTGGAAAAAAAATGAAACTGGGTTGTAGCTACTGTCAGGATAAGGAAGAACGTGTCTGTGACAAGGTAGGTCCCCAGGGCTCCCATGTAATATGATAAAAGGGATAGTGTCATAGGGTAGGCTACACAGCTGACAGACCAGAGGCCTCAAGGACGGTTTGGACTGGAGCTGTATCTTAATAGTATGGTGCTTGCCTAGCAATCCTTAAGTCCCTGGGTTCGATCCCCAGGTCTAAAAAAATATATATGTGGATTGTTTCAGCCTGCAAAGCTTCAGGACAAATACAAGTAGGAAGCAAATTACACTGAGCGTTTATGGGCACCTTAAACGGAAAAGACTGTTACACAGTTCTGAGCATTTCTCCATTGTTTATTCTCCTTTTGTGTTGCTCTATTGTTTATTCTCCTTTTGTCTTCTTCCATTCTCCTACCAGGTAAGCTATGATAAAGATTACCCCTCTGTCTTAGTCAAAAGAGGTTTCTGCCTCAACCAAAAGCAGATTGAGCATGACCAGAGAAGTGACAAGGACGAATTGCCGCCCTCCCCTCTCCCCTTCCAAGAGGCTTGATATATTTTTGATATTTTATTTAGTGAGACAGGGTCTAAATGTATTTCCAGTCTAGTCTTCAGCTCAATGCCTGGCTAAGGGTGATCTCGAACTTCAAATCCTAATGCCCCTCTGCCCTCCAAATACTCAAGAGTATAGGCATATGCTACCATGTCCTGTTCATATGGTTCTGGGAGATGACACCCAGGCATTCATGCATGCTACCAGCTGAGCTATGGTCCCAGTTCTTGTAGGAAATGAAACCATGCCACAGACAATGTCACTTTGGTAGGAAGATTACACTGAACTAGAGGGAAATAAACAGGAACCAACAGATGCATAAAGCATCCCACACAGCTTCAGAAAAAAAAAACAAAAACAAAATTAGAGAAGAAAAGGGAAACCGGCAAAAGTCAGGAAGAGAAATTACAGACAGCGGGTAAAAGGTTTTCAGAACTAATGAAAGATCCAAGGCCCCTGATTGATGCAGCAGTCATGGATATGCTGTCTTCTCTCCTTTCCCCACGCCCCTCTTTCTTTTGTCAAGGCCATGCTATGTTGCTTAAGCTGATCTTTTGTTGTTGTTGTTGTTATTTTGTTTATTTACATTTCAAATGTTATCCCCCTTCCTGGTGTCCGTTCCAAAAACTCCCCATTCCACACCCTCATGCCTCCACGAGGGTGCTCCCCCACCCACCCACCCACCCACTCCCAACCCACCACCCTAGCATTCCCCTACACTGGGGCATTGAGCCTTCATAGGACCAAGGGCCATCTCCTCCCATTGATGCCAGACAAGGCCACCCTCTGCAACATATGCAGCTGGAGTCATGGGGCCCTCCATGTGTATTCTTTGGCTGGGGATTTAGTTCCTGGGAGCTCTGGGGGGTCTGGTTGGTTGCTATTGTTCTTCCTTTGGGGTTGCAAACCCCTTCAGCTCCTTCAGTCCTTCCCTGTAGCCTAGACTGATCTTAACCACAGTGCTCAGTGTCCTGGTACCTCAGCCTCTCTAGAAGCTGGGACCACAGGCATGCACCACCCGCCTCACCTGGCTAATGCTTAGTTAATACTAAATTACGCTGCTGTGTGTTTCACATCTTTCCAAGAGCGATAAGGTTAGAAAATAGAAGCTAATTAAGTTAAGAATGTCAAGTTTCCGAGACAACTCTGTCTCATCAGATATGTTTACTTATCCTACCTCCAAGTGTAGAGTGAAAATTATAGATACTGGGTATATAGAATCCTTTTTAGACATAAAATATTCTTTAGGCTTTCTTTACAAAGACATGGAGGCATGAAGCAAGTTAAAAATGTGGAAAGACCAGTCACCATTACTGGAACTGGCCTATCTGCAAAGAGTTAGGAAAGAATGCAATTTAGCCAGGTGGAACCAAGCTGAGAACCATAGTGACAGGGCAAGGCCGAAGTGACAGGGCAGGACTACATTCTTGAGAAAGATAAGCATACAGAGAGTTTTCACCTGACCCTGACTCCCGTAGGTTGGGTTCCTTTGGAATGTTCCACTATTTTTATGTTATACCACCCTAGCAACCCCCTCACCCCCTCCTCATTCCTTGGTTTGTGGTTTTTTCCTTTAAAAACACGTCTCAAACTGGCTGTCGGGGTCAATTCAGCTCCTGCGTAGGCATACGAATTGACCGGCAGCTAGCTGTCACACCCTAATAAACAACCTCGCAATTGCTCCGGTACACGGTGTCTCGAGCAGATTACTGGGTGGTCGCGACTTTCTGAGACTTGAGAGAGGGTCTCCCCTCTGCGGAGGTCTTCACAAGTTTTTCTGTTTGTTGTTGTTGGGTGTTTGTTTGTTTGTTTATTTGTTTTGTTGAAGCAGGGTCTCTTTTTTAAACAATTTCTTTATTTATTTTCGATTCCACGTGCATTGGTGTTTTGCCTGCATCTATGTCTGTATGAGGGTGTTGCCTCACCTGTAACTAGAGTTGTAGACAGTTGTGAACTGCCACATGAGTGCTAAGAATTGAACCCAGGTCCTCTGGAAGAGCAGCCAAAGCTCTTGGCCGTTGAGCCATCTCTCCAGCCCAAGGATATTTATGTAACCCTAGATGTCCTGGAAATCACTCTGCAGACCAGGCTGGCTTTGAACTCAGAGATCTGCTTGCTTCTACCTCCCAAATGCTAAGATTAATGCTACCTCTGACCAACTCTGATTCTGCTGTTTTACCCTGTTCGTTCTATCTTCATTTATTCCCCTCCTATTCTTTCTCATCTCCTTCCTTTCTTCTTCTCATCCTTCTCCCTCTCCCTCCTCTTTTCCCGTCTCTTTCCTGCTGAGCTGTGGCCCTTATTGTCTTCCTTTCCGTGCACGTTTGTCTTGTTCTCATGTGAGTAGCTGAGCTAAGAGACAGTGTACCACGCAGACCAGGACAAGGCCCTGTGGCACATGGTCCTGTTCCAATGCTTTGAGGCTGCCCTTTGCTTCTCTGGCCTGTGCTGTGAAGGCATTGCTCAGGTGGGCCCTCCTCCTCTGTCTCAGGCTCAGGCTGGGGTCACATAAGCAGGAGCCCAGAAGGAACAGCTGGAAGATGCTGGCTGAGGAAGCCCTCCTAGAGCAACAGTTCTCAACCTATGTCCCAGGGTTGCCTAAGGCCATCAGAAAACACAGATATTTATATACAATTCATAGCAGTAGCAAGATTAAAGTAGGAATGAAAGAACAGCCATAGCACTAAGAAGATTAAGAGCCACTGTCCTAGAGGGATCTGTCTTAGGGTTATCATTGCTGCCGTGAAACACCATGACCAGAGCAACCCAGGGAGAGGAGGGTTTATTCAGTTTACACTTACACCTCACAAGTTATCACCAAAGGAAGTCAGGACAGGAACTCAAGCAGGGCAAGATTCTGGAGGCAGGAGCTGATGCAGAAGCCATGGAGGGGCGCTGCTTACTGGCGTGGTCCTCCTGACTTGCTCAGCCTGCTTTCTTATAGAATCCAGAACCACCAGCCCAGGGATGACACCACCCGCCATGGGCTAGGCCCTCCCCGATTAATCACGAGTTAAGAAAATGCCCTACAGGCTCAAATAAGCTCAATCTTATGGAGACATTGTCTCAGCTTAGGCTCCCTCTTCTCTGCTGACCCCAGCGTGTGTCCAGTTGACATAAAACCAGCCAGCACACAGATCAAGCCTTAAACACATTTTCTCTCAAGCTCAGTGGAATATTCCTCAGCCCCAGGACAGGTTGCACAATGGGGCAGGAGGTTAACTGGGGCATCCCCACCGACAAACAGGACAGGCACCTCCCTCAGCTGGCCACCGGTGGTCCATACCACAATAGCCTCTGAAGAGAGCTACCATTTGTCTTACTTTGCAAAAGGGGAAACTAAGGTTCCAACAAACTGTATGTGACTTGTCTGCGTGTGTGGAGACCAAATGTGGCCCAGCCAGGGCCCGTTTCTATGAGTGAGAGTGATCTCCGTGGTCTCAGGTGAGGGGGAGTGGTCCGGGGACAGGCTTGGCTGCCCCTCTGCCCAGGTGTCTGTTGTGGCTCGAGTGACCGGTGGCCACAGGTGGCACTGATTGAAAGTGAGTAGGAGGTGTGAGGGCCACAGCAACTTCACCACAAAAAAAAAAAAAAGAATTGTCACAGTCGGGACCGGCTGAGCCCTGGCCTGCCTTTACAATTCTTTCCTGTACTGTTTCTCACCACAACAGAAACTGCTTATCTGCAGGTGCATAGCTATTCTAGGAGGATGAACGGTGTGTGGCTTCCTATTAGTGCTCGGAGGATCTGTCACACCACTGCCGCCTGCTGTCCCACGGCTCTGTCCCCGCCCAGCACCAGATGCCTGCAGCTCCTCAGGCTGTAAACTGATGTTTGGGGCTGGCCTGCAGCCACACTGGCCCTTTCTCCTCCTGTCAAATGGGGCCAAACCACCCAGCCTGGTGGAATTTTTTTGTTTTTGTTTTTGTTTTTGTTTTTCAATGACGTTCTAGTCGGCTACATATAGTGTGTGACACATGGGACAGTTTAACAGTTTGCTGTCCGTAGACAACTTATCATGGGTCATGACATTGACCGCCTCAGCACCCCGGGACTGGGACAAGGAAGTCATGTCATTCTGGCACCACCAAAGATCCAGAGAACTAGGAACTCTTTGCCCGAGAAGGCCTTGAAGTGCAGGTGGCTGGAACAGGTGCACACCTGACTGGTGAGCATGAGGAAAGCAGGGACAGCCATGTCCTCCACCACCGGGAGGCGGCTGCTGGTATTCCTATGTAGACATCAAAGCCTTTAACAAATTATTTCTTTTTCTTTTTTGAGACTATAATATCGTTCCATCATTTCTTCCTTTCCTCCTTCCAAGCCTTCCCATACACCCCTCCTCCTTGCTCTGTTTCAAATTCATGGCCTCTGTTGTTCAATAATTGTTGCTATGCACACGAGTATGTGTGTATGTGTGTGTGTGTATGCCTAAATACAACCTGCCCAGCTTATTTAATGCTTGTTACTTGTATGTATGTTTTCAAGGCTGACCATTTTTAGTTCTTCCTGTACCCTCAGCTGGCCACAAATGGGGCAGGCAGGTGACAATACTGAACAGCTCCTAATGGGGCTGCGGTGATGGCTCAGACTCCAGAGTGCTTGCCTTTGGAGCAGCAGGACCTAAGTTTGGCTCTCCAGTACTCTGCCTGTGCTCGAAGTGCTGAGGAGGCAGAGACGGGAACATCTCTGGGAATTTCCAGCCAGCCAGTCTAGTCAAATCAGTGAAGTCTGGGTCCTGTAGGAATTCCTTAGAAGAATCAAAATAGCCATTGAGGAAGACTTTGGATGCTGATTTCTGGTTTCTAAATACGTGCATACCTACATGTACAGAAACAGAGGACAAGACCCTAGCACCTGGCTGGCAATGTCACAGAGGTATGGATCCTAATGGGGAGTGTTGTTTTGGGGGAGGGTGTGCTTTTTTGTTTGTTTGTTTTATATGTGTTTGTTTGTTTGTTGTTGTTTGAGACAGGCTTTCTCTGTGTAGCCCTGGCTGTCCTGGAACGCACTCTGTAGACCAAGCTGGCCTCGAACTCAGAGATCAACCTGCCTCTGCCTCCCAAGTGCTGGGATTAAAGGCCCATGCCACCACTACCCCTACCACTCCTGGTCCTTATGGAAAGTTCTTAAAAGAACAATAAACAAGAGGCACTCTGCAGCAGCCAGGACAGAAATCTGGAAAAGGGTGGCTTAATCAGGGAAGATGTTTGTTTGTTTCATGTAACAGGAGCCTAGGACGTGTGTGAGTTAAAGAGGCTGTGCAGTGCAAGAGACTGAAGCAGGAGGATTGCTGTGAGTCGGAGCCAACCAGGGACACTTAGTCCCTTGCCATCTTGGGCTATGAGAATTTATCTTAGGAAAAACAAAAACGTGGATCTAGAGAGTACAGACTGCTCTCCTGAGGATTTGAGTTCCCAGCACCTCTCAGGCCCCTCGCAACACTCTGTACCTCCACCCTTGGGGATGTCCAATACCTCTGACCTTCACAGTCTTGTGCACTTAAAATTAAAAATAAGTCTAAAAAACAACAACAACAACAACAACAACAACAAAAACAGGCTGGAGAGATGGCTCAGTGGTTAAAAGCACTGACTGCTCTTCCAGAGGTCCTGAGTTCAATTCCCAGCAACCACATGGTGGCTCACAACCATCTATCATGAGATCTGATGCCCTCTTCTGGTGTGTCTGAAGATAGGGACAGTATACTCATATACATAAAATAAATAAATCTTTAAAAACAAACTTAATCCATTTCTCTTTAAAACAAAAACCAAAAGCCAAAAAGACCTAGCAGGGCATGATAACAAAGGCCTTTAATGCCAGCATTTGGGAGACAGACATCTCTGTGACTTTGACAGTCTGGCCTTTAGTTCCAGGCCAACCAGGGTTCCCTTGTGAGATCTTTCTGTCTTGTTTCAAAACAAACAAAAATCAATAATAAAAAACACACTAAAAAAGAGACCGCAATGAGAAGAGCTACAGAGACGGGGGACTCACCCAACCAGTGACCCTCAGCTTGTTGGGGTACAGCCAAGTCCTCGGTTGGCTTTGCTAGGGTTTATTTCTGATTGAAAATGTCTTTCACGGAGATTTATAAACACTGTGAGTCTCAGGGATTGCGTGGCAGTCAGTGACCACGGGGGCAGCCTGACTTGAGTTGGATCCCCAGGTGGGACCGACTCTGAGACATGAGCTGTGGCAAGAACATGCTAGTCACTTGGGCACTCAGACCTCATGCCATGTTCCCACGGGGAGACAGGAAGCCACCGTGGTTGGGGTGCTGACAAGAGCTAGGGTAGGTAGAGTAGGCAGAGGTGGGGCAGGTGGCCGCTGGCTGCTGTGGGGCCCACATGCAGCCTCCACTCTTTCTCTCTGCAAAATTGCTGTCCCATGCAGAAAAGAAAAAGGATGCGTGAGATATGCTTTTCTCCCCAGCCCCCGGCCCCAGTCGTGTGTACAAAGGCTGTGGTTTTTTGATCCACAGGTGGTTGTGGTTTGAGTAGAGTCCTTGGCCAAATGGAGGCTCTGTCCTGGGGGGTGAGGGGTGGCAGGGCATGGCTCAAACTGGTAGCTAAACTGCAAAGGTGTAAGCCCTGTGTACCTGAACCTAGCCCACACGTCTCCTCAACTCCTCCTTTCCTTAGGTTCAGATACAGCCCTCCTACACCACTACCCTGCAGGCCTTGCTCCCTCCCTGTGCACACACACACACACCCCCACACACACTAGGTCTTTTCTGTCTGGAATAGCCCAGAGTAGGACATAGAATTCCAAGAGGTCCCACCACTAAGCATTCTGCCATCAGACTAGCCACTCAAGCGAGTCTCTGTTGCAGACCTTGAGCGGTTCTCTGGAAGGGGAAGCCTCAGCCTTCTTTTCTGTACAGAGTTGTCTCCTTCAGGTATCACCCTTATATCTTCTGACAAGCTGTAGCCACATGGGTCCCCAGGGCTGCTGGCCACAGCCTTCCATCTGGGTTGCTATTTGGACCTTCAAGGGCTGTTTTCTCCATTATTCAAGCAAATCTTTACCAGTCTGGGTGTGAGGGGGAGACTAGGGGGCTGTCAAGAGCCCCTGGGGTTCAGCCTATCCTGATGCTCTCTGTCAGAGGATGTCAAAACCTTCTTCTGAGCCTCAGCTTCTAGCAGCAAAACCAGAGACAAGGGCAGTGTCTTGCCTCACTCCGTGCGGGCTTACAGCCCGCTCACCCATCCCTACATTCCCCAGCTCGTACGATAACAGTAAAAACAGTCAAGGAGGGTGGAAGCTGTGGGACCATGGGACAGATGAGCAGAGGGTGTTATACAGGATGGGACATGTCTCAGAGGAGGTGATATGTGTGCAGAGACATCCCTGAGCAGGTAGAGAGGGGACAGCCAGACAAGGCGTCTGAGGTGTAAAGACCCTGAGTTATCTTTCAAGAGTCACAAAGTCCCAGGCGTCTGGGACAGAAGCAGGAGCAGACCAAGGAACAGAGATGGGGCTCCGGGCTCACGGTAGGGCTGGGGGATGGGGCCAAGCAGGTCGGCAAGGGATGTATTCTGAAGACTGAGCTGTCGCACTTGTGAATGACCAGTTGTGGGGCATGATGGGAAAGGGGGCACCTGTACAGGCTGAGGGGATGGTTCAGAGAACAAATGTGCAAGCTTGAGGACCTGGGTTAAAATCCCCAGAACCCATGTAAAAAGCAAGGCATTGTCAACAGCTCCGATAACCCCAGTGTGTGGAGGACAGAGGCAGGGGATCTCTGCAGTTCACTGGCTGCCAGCCTAGCACAGATCAACGAGAAACTCCGACTAGGAAACAAAGCGGTGACATCCTTCTCTGGCCTCTGTGTGCTCATACTTACTCACCCCTAACATGTGTGCCGCACACACCTCTCACAAAACATACAAAATAAGTAAGCGTTAAAGGAAGCACTCAGACAACTAGTAGATTTTGTCCTAAGCTGTATAATAAGGACTTCGGAGGCAAAAAAACAAAACAAAACAAAACAAAACAAAACAAAACAAAACACCCTAAAAGACAGTCCTTCAGAACCGCTGAGCATGGGACCATCTTCTGCAGTAACCGTTACTGTTAATGAGACAGCAGATAGCACAGCCTGGCCTGTGTCTCTGCTACACCTACAGGATACAGCAGATTGTCTCAGCATCCTGATGATACCAAGGCTGGCTAGACCTGCCTAGGGTCTGGGAGGCTCCCTGGAGGATGTGGAGACAGGAGATGATCCCTTTGGTTCTAGAAAGACTTTACAGGGAAGTTGCCTTATTACCCAAGAGCAGAGCCCTGCCTGCTGAGACTACGGGCAAAACCAAACAGAAGCGTAGCAAAGCCAGATGAACAGGAACTTGCAGGCCCAGCGCTTGGCCGCCATGAAGGCCATCCTGTGGGACCTGCCTGGTTTGACTATGACTTGGAAAAAGGGAAGAAGAACCTGGAGTTTTATTCCTCCAACCTCACCCACTGTGGGCTGGCTGCTTCTCAGACCCTACCTAGTGTTGCTGACAGAGTTCTGAAGTACCTGGAGGTGAGGGGACAGTGGGCAGGGGATAGTGGGCAGGCCTGACATCCTGGAGGCAGGACACTCCCTTCCCTGCAAGTCTCACTGAGGCCATTGGGAGTAGCTGTGAGGCAGGATGAGAAGGGTCAGGAGGGTCAGATCTGCCTTCCCTGAGGGCCCAGAGTCTGTCTTTGGCTCACGGTTGCATCAGTGTCTGGAACCTTCTAGGACAGCAAGATCTTGACCTACCAGTATGGCCTCTCTCTAGCTGTGGGATTTCCCAGATGTCTGGGGTCCTTCTGCAGGATTTGCCATTAGAAGTACGGAACCAGGCAGAGAGCATGCGCCAAGGCCTGACGAGGGGTGAAGCCATACTTGGACTGTGAGTTACGAACAAGAATCCATGCTCCTCATCCTCTCCCTGGCTGCTCCGATCTGTTGGGAACCCCTTAGCCAACACACCTACCTCCACCTGTCCAGAGAGTCCCGACACTCTTCCCTTTGTAAGACTCAAAGTTGACTTGTAAACCCCACCTGCCCAAGGACCAGGTAACTTCCTGGAATGCTATTTGCTATAGTTCTTAGTAACAATGCCATGCGGGAAAATCCAGTGGCCGTAGGCTTTGTCCTTAAGAAGCCCTACCATCCTGTCTCATCGCCACTTGCTGGAACTCCAGAGGGTGGTCCTGGTCAGGACTTAAGTAACACTTCAAATTTGTCTCAAAATTGTGGAACTGTTTTTTTTTTTTCTTTTGCGAATCTCAGGATTAATACCTCCAACCTAAAGCCCTGGATTAAGGACCCGTGGGTGCACGGGTCCAGATAAGGCATCTGAGGGCCCATCTTGGCGAAACTAAGTTCCTTTGCTCAGGGTGGGCACTTTGGATATTCAGCTCCTGGCTGGGGTGGAATCTAAGGCTTGATTTAGTCAGTTTTTCCCAGACCTGGGGGTGGTGGTGGTGGCTTTGAGCTGGCCTAGAATTGAGTCAAAACCAATTTTTTCATGTATCCATAAAAGTCAGCAATGTATGATGTCATCAGTCAGGGGCATCTCTGTCCAGAGCCTTCTTCCCCAGGAGAGGCTGGGTAGATCTCTGAGCAGCACACTCAGAGCTGTGGCGGCCCCCAGTGGCCACTCTTGGACACTGCAGAGGTTGGAACTGCAGGCCAGTACAGCTCTCCACGGCCCCTGTGATGGTGGTGGGCCTACAGGCAGTGCCGCATCTACAACTCATCTTTTATATTTATATGTGCTCAAGTGTGTGTGTGTGTGTGTGTGTGTGTGTACATTTATGATAAACAATGATAGTTCCATTATGACATTATCAAACATGATTTAATACATTTTGATCATATGCTCTTCCATTCCCCTTACTCTGTACGCCTTCTATAGCCCTTTGACCTTCCTCTTCCAAACTGGTCTCTTTCTTTCCTGTCTCCATTTTGGATGGCCCAATGAGTTTCATTGGTGTTGCTTACAGGGGCATTGGATAGGAGGGTTTTCACAGGAATGTGGGCACCTTACCAGGGATACACTACTAAAGGAATCATATCTCACTCTTCCCGGCAACTTATATAAACCCTCAGGGAAGACTGGAGGCCGTGTGACCCTCCTCCTCCAGGTCAGGATGTTGACAGGCCCGTTCTTGTCCAGGTCTTGTGCTGTGAGCTCAAGAGTCCAGCAGTGACATCGAAACTGGAGGAGAACATTGGACAACAGTCCACCTCAGCGTCCAGTCTTACATTCTGCCCTCTCTTCCCTGCTGTTTCTCAAACCTTAGCCCACTGGTGACACAGATGTCCCGCTTATGGCTGAGTGCTCTCAGAATAAATAAATGGTCATTTATTCTCCCACTTTGACCATTCTGAGTCTACAGTTACTGCTGCCCCCACCCCGCATAAACTTCTCTAGGCTGAGTGGTGACTCTCACCTTTAATCCCATCCATCACTTGGGTGACAGAGACAGGTAGATCTCTTGAGTTTAAAGCCAGCCAAGTTTCAGGCCAGCCAAAGCTATAGAGAGAGACCTTGTCTCAAACACAAATAAACAAAAGCTTTACTGACAGAGCAAGTGAGAGATAAGCATAGCTACTTCAAGGGAAATTTATTTTTTTTAATAATTCTTTTTCTAAGATTTATTTTATGCATGTGAGTACACTGTCTCTCTCTCCAAATACACTGGAAGAGGGCACCAGATCCTATTACAGATGGTTGTGAGACCCCATGTGGTTGCTGGGAATTGAACTCAGGACCTCTGGGAGATCAGTCAGTGAGCCCCTCTCCAGCCCCCTGAGCCATCTCTCCAGCCCCTCAAGGGCAATTCTTTGGCCACAACACAACTCAGCAAAACAACTCTAGCTTCCACACCAGGCCCTATCACTTCCCCCACCCAGAGATTTGGACCAGGTTTAAAATGTCAGACATGAATTCCTTCCTGGGTCATAGGCCTCAGGCCTAAACAGAAAGCCGTTGTCTACCCTATGGCATATTGGCCACTAGTTTACCAGCGGGTACATCTGGCCTGGCTGATGTGGACCCAGAGTCCACAGCTGAGTAATGCCATCTCTCAAGCTACATAGCACCTTCCCAAACTATGAAGTCTAGCCAGCAAGAAGGAAGCACCCAGACCAATTTATTGAGGGGAGCTCACCCTAATATAGCCGGTCCCCTTGTCCTCAGTATGACATCGTAAGAATGGAGAGCAGGCAGATGAAAGGAATATGAAATCCAGGCGTGCCGGCCATGGAGAATGCTTGGATCTCTGTCCCTCAGAACAAACAGGGCCTTCTAAGGCCTCAGGGTGCAAGCTATGTGGACCCAGAGGGAAATCCTGAATCCAATCATCGGTGTGCCCAGAGCTAGGTGGAGCCACAGCTCCTGGAGAGAGAACCCCTCAAAACAGGGTTTGAGGCCCTCAGAAGTCTGGCCTCACTGGCCTGGCCTCTCTCCAGGAAGAGTTTAGCCAGATCAGTATTCCTGGATCGCTGTGGTGACTGCTGATGTCAGGGACCCAGATGGTTCTCCTGGACTGCACTACTTTCTGCTAAGCTTCCTGGCATGTGAATGAAAGAAGCCAGGCCTCGGTGACCACCTGGGCACCCTTGCTTCCTCCCCCAGGCTCCACCCCAGGCCCCACCCCAGGCCCCACCCCAGGCTCCACCCCAGGCCCCATCCCCAGGCCCCACCCCCAGGCTCCACCCCCTACCACCCTTAGCTTTTCTTCCACTGCTGTTTTTCCTGCGTCTGCCCCACTCCCACTGTCCTCTGTCACAGTGCACTGGGGAAGGCAGTGCCTTGGAGGGCTGGGACATGGGTGCTTCCTGAAACCTTCTCTAGTGTTGAAGGCCTCTCTGGGGATGAGTGAGCCCCCACTGCTCAAAGTAACCAAGGGCACGTACTAAGGAGAGAGGCAGGCAAGATGTTCATTTCAGTGGAAGAAGAGAGCTTCACCAGGACCCCGGTCGCCAGGACCCCTGTCGCTTTAGACTGACTGGGGTATTGCTGTACTACCCTGAGGTAGGAAGGAGGCTGTGTCACCCTGAGGTGGGGCGCTGGGGCTGGCTGCCCTTTGTTCTCTCACAGCCTTTGACATCGTGCATGACTTCTCTCTTAGAGTCAAGCTCCATAAAGTTGCTTCCTGGGGTCACTGATTTTGAGCAACGTTTACGGAACTGGCTCCATGATTGGATTGGCTCTGCCCTAGTTAGGTGTAACTGTCAGCTTGTCTTAGCCTAGAGTCACCTCAGAAGGGAGTCTCAGTTGAGGAATCACCTAGCCAGATAGGCCTGTGGACATGTCTGTGAGGGATTATCTTGACTGTTGTTTGATATTGGAGGGCCCAGCCCACCATGGGTGGTAACATCCCCTGGGCTGGTGATTCCGTACAATAGAAGAAAGCTAAGAATGAAACTGGGTGCTGGCCAGCGAGCTTCTACTACATAGTGACTTTAAGGCCAGCCTAAGCCACATGAGACCCAGTCTCAAAAAAAACAACAACAAGATACCCCTACCAATAACAACAACAACAACAACAAAAGGTGGAAGATGCTTTAAGAAATGAGCCGTAGGGACTGGAGAGATGGCTCAATGGTTAAGAACACTGACTGCTCTTCCAGAGGTCCTGAGTTCAATTCCCAGAAACCACATGGTGGTTCACAACCATCTGTAATGGGATCCGATGCCCTCTTCTGAAGACAGTGACAGTGTACTCATATATATAAGAAATGACACTTAGAGGGTGTGCTCAGGGCACTGGAGGGCGAACTCTTGGAGGAGAATGGAATATGAGTCTCAGTGCTGTTCTGATGCCTGGCTTATGGTGTAAGCACTTTATTTTATACATGCTCCTGCCAGCATGTCACCAGAGGCCCCAAGTAATAGGGTCACTCAATCTTGAACCCTCACCACTGGCCTCAATGAACCATAAGCCAAACAAAAACCTTTTCTCTTTGTAAGTTAATTGCCTCAAGGATTTCGAGTAATTCAAAATGATTAATAAAATACTCTGATATATTCTATTAATCTAGTTGATATCAAATATACAAACCCTGTGTGAGTCATGCTTGCCAAAGGTATCTTGTGCTTCCAGGCATCACAAACTCATGGCCTGGAGACTACTTATAAGGTATGGGTAATTGCTTATATGACGTCACTATAATACGTCCAACAAAGTCTCTTTCAACTAACGGCCCTTACAGCCTGCTATTAAGAAACCACAATAAAGTTCCTGCAAGACTTCACTCAGGGACTATGCAAACCCAAAACAAATGAAACAGAACTCTGCTCAGAGTCCTCTAGGCGGCTCTCTCTCTTCCAGCCCTTGAGGCCTGCCCCGGGTCTCCAGGGAATTTGCTGTCTTGGGCCTTCAGTTCTTGGTGTCTGACCTGCCTCATGCTCACAGTCCCTGAAGTACCATACATTACGTCCCCTATAGACAGGAAATAAAATAGTCAAGAACCAAAATCAGTCGCAATCTCAAAATAGATGACGATAAGTTAGTTGCACTGAGCAAAGTTTCCGGGGTACGCGCCCTTGCTGGTGAAGTGATAGTTAGGTGTGATCGGTTGAGTGCCCAGCATGGTGACACAGTGCTAGCCTAAACTCACAGATATGTCTGCCTCTCCCTCCAGAGTGCTGGGATCCATGAAGTGTTTATACCAGCACACCCGGCTGCATGAAGTGTTTATAAGAACAGCTAGGAGCTGGTTTGTAGGCACCTGCCTGAGTCTTCCGCTTCAACTTCGTCCGTCTTTCCATTCCGTTTTCTTCTTTCCTTTTCTACGGAGACAAGGTCTACTGTAGCCTTTAACAAGCATGTGTGGGTTTAGAGAAGGAGAGCGCCACCCTGCTCCAACCCCAAAGCCAGCTTTAATTTTAAATTAAGTTTCATTGAATTGGGACCACATAAAGACCATTTGCCACTTCTGTCTGTAGGGGGCAGCAGAGACAAGCTGAACGTGGGGTATACCATCCAGCCAATTACTCTTTTTCTTAGGACTCTTTTTCCTCAGATGTTACACTTGTCCAGTGGTCTCCAGATTCTTTAGTCAAGTTGACAAGGGCAGGTTTTGTGTGTCAATTTGACACAAGCTGGAGTTATCACAGAGAAAGGAGCCTCCCTTGAGGAAATGCCTCCATGAGATCCAGCTGGAAGGCATTTTCTCAAATAGTGATCAAGGCGGGAGGGAGGGCCCATTGTGGGTGGTGCCATCCCTGGGCTGGCAGTCCTGGGTTCTATAAGAAAGCAGGCTGAGTAAGCCAGTAAGCAACATTCCTCCATGTCCTCTGTATCAGCTTCTGCCTCCAAGTTCCTGCTCTGTGTGAGTTCCTGTCCTGACTTCCTTTGGCGATGAACAGCACTGTAGAAGTGTAAACTGAATAAACCGTTTGTAACCCAACTTGGTTCTTGGTCATGATGTTTTGTTCAGGAATATAACCCATGACTAAGACAGGTATAGAATTTAGCGTTTGAATACATAGCAGCACCAGCAGCATACAGACCAACCCCCAACAGAATTTAGGCAACTGAGGAATTTCCTCAGTGTGGGAAGGCACAGACCACATTCTGGTCATGAAGGAATTCAGATGCATACCAGGCAACTGTATTACCTTTCCTTCCATGGCTAAGCCTGTGAAGGACTCTATCTTTGAATGGGTCTACTCCATCATTGTAAGGGGCAGCCTTATGACCACAGGGTTGTTGACAATGCCTGAGTATAAGGTTATCTGAGCATTGTAAAATGTCCAGATTTGTTTCTTAGAGAGAGAATATTATTCTCTGTATATGGAAAGCATTTGCAATAGAAGCCAACAGGCAAATATTGGTGGACTCCTTTTTGTTTTATGAAAAGTCCCCAGTTGCCAATAAATATGACTTCCATAATTAGGGTATCAACTGGTTTAATATTGATTAGGGCTGCAGTCACAAAAGCGGCTCTTTGTTCCTATCCCCATTGGAAATTAGCTTCGAATCTTCTAGACCCTTGTAGAGAGTGTTTTATCATAATCTGTAACTATAATATGCAATTTTTCTAGTGTGCAAAAATATCCATTAGGAGCTGTATCTGAGTTTTGTCCCTGGGTGGAGGGGTCAAAGAATGGGCCACCACCACGTGTTCATTGTAACTCTAGAAAACAACTAATTTATAGAGATCCATCTCTCTCTCTGGTGGGATTAAAGGCATCGGCTATCATCTCCCTGTTCAAATATTTTACCTTAGCTCCTAGCCACTCCAACTCTTAGAGATTTAGAAAACAAGTTTGAACTATAGTATCACAGTTTGAATTTACTTAAAATGCTTTAAATCTCTTAACTGTGTTTTTAATACCAAACAACAAAAGTATCCTTTTAATTTAAGAACTCAAAAAGCTGATGGCCAAGATGATGTGGGCCATGTGGCAATCTATAGTCTAACATTCTAACATGGAATTAAGGCACCCATGGCTTAAGAAAAACCATCTCTCATTTCATGCCAGTAAGTCAAGTATGCCTTTGGTAAATTGTCGTTCAAAAATACCACTGTTTTTTAATTTTTTTCATGCCTGATCAGATGAAAGACTTGTGTTAGTCTTTATAAGTTATTTTGGACCAAATGATCAAGCCATACAGTCAACTATCACTTCTCCTTCTTCAGGAGGTCTCTCCTGTTCAAATCTGATCTTTATCAATTTTGATGGTACCCACAGCTTTTCTCCTCCTGTGGAAACAAAGACAAAACCTCTTCCCCAATATAACACATATCCTGGTTTCCATTCTGAGGTTAGCACATCTTTAAAATAAACTGGCTTATTTAATTTAGCAGGTTTTTTTCTGCTATCCAATCAATGTTTCTCTGCAGCTGTTGTCCCTTTCTCATTAGCATTTTTAAAATATAATGTTAATAAAGCCCTGTGTAATGTGTGTCTGGAGGTCTTTATTACTCCTTTCTGTTTATTAAGCATGTTTGACCTCTCTATAAGTATGATTAGACCTCTCTATAACTATAACTATTACTATAACTATATATTTCTATAAGTGACACCAGCCCTTAGGAGGAACCTAGAAGGTCATGTGTGGATCCCAGACATTGAAACGAGAAGGTGTAACATTGAAGTTGCCTAGGATACCCCAAGATGTTCAAGATGTCAGAGCCGTGGGTTATCTGCTGAGGAAAGCTGCTAACAGGGAATGGAACCAGCCCAGGAGAAAGAAGTTTGTTGCAGTCAACAAAGATGGAAAAGGCATTGGAGACTTGAAGATTGCTTTGACATCAGCCATGGAGATGCAGAGTCTGGAGTTTGCCCAGCTGCTTTCCTGTCTTGCTTTGGGGAATTACAGTTAAGTGATTGGATAGATCTCAGAAGAGACTTTGAACTTTGGATTTTTAACATTGTTGAGACTGCTATAGATTATGGGGACTTTTGAAGTTAAACTAAATGTATTTTGTGTTATGCTATGTTTAGGTATGCCCCCCATAGACTCATATGTTTGAACAAACCTATGGGGGCCAGAGAGTGGAATGTGATGGTTTGTATATGCTTGGCCTAGGGAATGGCATGATTTGAAGGTGTGGCCCTGTTGGAGTAGGTGTGTCACTGTGGGTGTGGGCTTTAAGACCCTCATCTTAGCTGTCTGGAAGCCAGTATTCTGCTAGCAGCCTCAGATGAAGATGTAGAATTCTCAGCTCCTCCTGCACCATGCTTTCCTGGATGCTACCATGTTCCTGCCTTGATGATAATGAACTGAACATCTGAACTTGTAAGCCAGCTCCAATTAAATGTTGTCCTTTAGAACAGTCAGGTATACGCAGAGAAACCCTGTCTTGAAAAAAAAAATGTTATCCTTATAAGAGTTGCCTTGGTCATGGTGCCTGTTCACAAAAGTAAAACCCTAACTAAGATGTATAGTTACCCATAATAAGCTTAGACCCAAACCAATCACCTAACAATACTTCCTGTGCCTGTGTATAAGCTTTTATGGTATAAGATGCCCCTGGGATGGACCCCAACATAAAAGAGACACCTGTACCAATATAAGAAACTACTTGGAGTAAGACTTCCATTTTGAGTAGTGATCCAGTAAAGTTTAAGTTCCCAAAACCTCCCTGGAAACTGACATCCTACTTTGCAGAAAGAGACATATCCGTGGGTAACTGACTTGCCTGGTTAGCAAGTTAAGACATGAATGTTAGACAAGTCCTATCCTGGTAAACAAGTTAGGACATGAATATTAGACAAGGCAAGTCCCTTGCCACAGTGGAATACCCCAACCAACGGGAGCAGGATAAGTGTACAACAAAGACATGTTCCTAAGGAAATCCTTCATCCCTAAATTCTGAATGGTGAAATAACTTGGCACAGTTTGTGAATTTTGGGCTAAAAATCCTGTAGGATCTTAACTTGGGGTCATCATTCAATTCCTGAATCAGTACCATAGCCCTGAGAAACCAATCCTGGGGCATATGCTCAATAAACTATCCCTGTCTGGCTGAGATTGGTGTCTGTATGGTTTGTGAGACAATTCCTGGACCCCAACAGTTTCAATAGGTAAAACAACTCTTTCTGCATATTGAGAGTCTGTATCTACACTAAAAGATTCAGGAAAATCTAATAATATCATAGGAATGGCATACAACACTGATTTTTGAACTAAATCATAAGGAGTCTGAGCCACTTTGCTTATTTTTCCTGACTTGTAACCTGCCTTTCCTGATTTATTTGCGTCAGTATAGAATGCAGGGACTCCAGAAATTGGTGTCACTCTTACTATATGAGGGAGAATCCGATTAGTTCTTCTGATAAACTGAATTCTCTTGCTTGGGAATATTTGTTGTTAATCTCTCCCCCCCAAAATTACTGCAAGTTCTTTGCCAGTGTTCATTTTCTCTCCATGAGGTAATTTCAGCATTGGTAAAAGGTATCACAGTCTCAGCTGGATCTATTCCAGCTGACTGACAAAGTCTCATTTTTTCTTTCAGAATCAATTCAGAAAGCTTCTCTTTAATTTTTTTACTCTGTGTGATAAAAATATCCCCCCTAAGATATTTTCTCTCTACATAAGAATTCCTGTGGGGCTGGAGAGATGGCTCAGCGGTTAAGAACTCAGACTGCTCTTCCAGAGGTCCTGAGTTCAAATCCCAGCAACCACATGGTGGCTCACAACCATCCGTAATGAGATTGGATGCCCTCTTCTGGTGTGTCTGAAGACAGCTACAATGTACTCATCAATAAAATAAATAAATAAATATTTAAAAAATAAATAAATAAATAAATAAATCTAAAAAAAAAAAAAAAAGAATTCCTGTGGGAGAATGAGTAGAGGGAAAAATAACTAAAATACAATCCAGCTTTGGATTCAATCAATCCACACGTACATCCTGTAATCTCTTTCCCACCAGAGCCAATTCTCTCTCAGCTTAAGCTGATAATTTTCTTGGACTATTTAAATACTTATCACCTTGTAAGGTTTGAAATAAATTACTTAGTTCTTGAGTAGTTAATCCAATTATGGGCCATAGCCAGTTAATATCTCCCAGCAATTTTTTGAAAATCATTAAGATTTTGTAATTGATCTCTCCTGATTTGTACTTTCTGAATTTTACTTCTATAAACCTATCTTGTTTCCTAGATAATTAATAGAATCTCCTCTTTGTATTTTCTCAGGGGCATTTGTAATCTCCAGCAAGCCAAAATTGTCTTTACTTCATCAAACATTTTTTTCTAAGGTATCTGCATCTGAATCAGCCAGTAAGAGATCATCCATATAATAGTAAATTTTAGATTGAGGAAACTGTTTGCAAATTATATCTAATGGCTGTTGTACAAAATATTGGCACAAGGTAGGACTGTTTAATATTCCTTGTGGTAAGAATTTCCAATAATATCTCTTTATTGGACAACTATTATTATAAGTAGGTACTGGGAAATCAAACCTTTCCCTATGATGCTCATGCAAAGGAATTGTGAAAAAAGCAATCTTTTAAAACCAATTACTATCAGAGGCTATAACTTAAGTTACAGAGAAGGCAAGGAAATTCCAGGTTGTAAAGAGCTCATTGGCTGAATCATCTTATTTATGCCTCTTATATCTGTAATTGTTGGGGGTCCCGGAGTCACCCACAAATCACATGAACACCAATCACAGTCAGGCAGGATGGTTTATTGAATGCACCACAGTAATACTGATTGATCAGGGCTGTAGCTCAGAATTTGGGGGCTGAGCCACAATGACAAACACCTTATTCTATCAGCTTATAAAGGCTAAAACCACAAAAAAAACCACAGTGAGCTCATATTCAGGTGCAGGACATGGTGCCTGGTAGTCAGGTT
Organism: Grammomys surdaster; assembly: GCF_004785775.1. Taxonomy (NCBI): domain Eukaryota; kingdom Metazoa; phylum Chordata; class Mammalia; order Rodentia; family Muridae; genus Grammomys; species Grammomys surdaster. The sequence continues at coordinate 5,978,735 of NW_021605583.1, read as the reverse complement.
AGATGTAACAGTTCATATTGAAACTTTAATCTGATGGGTCCTACGTAAAGCTTTGTGGAATTTCCTAAGTTTAACAAACCTCAGAACATACAGAACATACTGGGTATGTGGTCAGCATGACCTTGCTTTGAGTCAAGTTATTTTTCTGTGTCAATAACTAGCAGGCATGTTACAGCAACAATATGAATAGCTGGCAGTGCTGGAACAAAATGGCTGCAGCTATGCTGAGGGAGGGGTAGACCTCAACATTTCTCCCTTTGAGTTGTTTCAGTGAGTCAAATCATTGACTCAAATTTTTTCTCTGAGGCCAGGGTCCAGTGGATGTTGTCTGATGACCCATTGCTGGTCCAGGTCCTGATGTTTACAAGAGCCAAACTTCAGATGAGAGTGTTGAGTCCAGGATTGGATCCCATCTATTTTTATGGCCATCAGGGTGGTCAGGATCATGAAGTGGGGTCCTCTTCAGTGTTGGACCAGGGGGATTCATTTTTGACTTAGCCTTTCAGCTTGTTAGGTAGAAAAAGGGGCATCATATTTTTCTTCTGTAACTGCTTCTAGCTGACATGAGGTTGTTGCCATAGGGACCCAGGAATGCCAAAATGCTAAGTCAAGGATGGGCAATGGGGCATTTATCAGATGCATCTGATTAGCTGATCCAGCTGAAAGACAGACAGCAATCACATCAGCTGGACTGGCTAACATCAGCTTTCAGCAAGTCAGAGATCAGCAGTTTCACAGGTGATTCCTGGATAGAGTTGTCAGCCAAGTGAAAATCTGGTGAGGCAAATACAGAAGAGGGACATAAGTTAAAATTGTCTAGTAATTGGGAAAGGTAAGCAATCCCAAGACCAAGGGAAAATCCAGTTTTCTAGAACAGGAGTTGTACTCATCTGGAGTCCATTTGATCTGAGGCAGGTGGATCCAAATCTTACGACTTTTTGATTCCCTGAAGCTCATGCGAATTTTAGTTTACCAAACGATGACCATTAGTATTTACCATTGCACTGAAATCCGTATTTTAGAAAAAGTATTTAAAAAGTATCTGTAAGACAACAGGAGTAGATGCAGACCTAGCAAAAGCTATAGTTTTGGGTTGAAAGGCATGAAACATTCTTTTCTCAGTCCGGAGAGTTAGATATGTAGATTGAACAGAGACTTTTTTAGCACGATGAGAAGCACCCTTCAGTCTATATGCAGAAGACAACTAAAGGGAATTTAAAAATCTTGAGCTTGTGACTGAATTGTAGGCAGCCAGTGCTCCATTAGTTTGTCAAAACTCCAATAATCAATGTTAAAATCCTGAACTTCGAAATCTTGGTATAATAATAGCAAGGGAGATACATAAAATCATTTTTGTACCTCTCCACCTTGCATTTATGTACCTTAAACCACCTTCTTAGACCCTCCAATCTTAAGCATCTTCTTAGACTCTCCAACATTTATAACTTACATTTGCAGGCTGGAGAGATGGCTCAGTGGTTAAGAGCACTGACTGCTCTTCCAGAGGTCCTGAGTTCAAATCCCAGCAACCACATGGTGGCTCACAACCATCTGTAATGAGATTTGATGCCCTCTTCTGGTGTGTCTGAAGACAGCTACAGTGTACTACTCATAAATAAAATAAATAAATCTTTAAAAAAAATAACTTACATTTGCCAAACTCAAAACATCTTTTATTTGAAGCATTTTTTTTATTTTAAATCATTTTTCTTGGGGGCTGGAGAGATGGCTCAGATGGTTAAGAGCACTGACTGCACTTCCAGAGGTCCTGAGTTCAACTCCCAGCACCCACATGGTGGCTCCCAACCATCTGTAACGTATACAGTTCCCTCTTCTGGAATGTCTAAAGGCTATACTGCACTCATATACATAAAACGAATACATATATCCTTACAATTACAAAATCATTTTTCAAAAAAAAATCATTTTTCTCTCACCATTCAAGTTTTTTACATCCTCTAGTCTTTATCATTTGCATTATCAATTATAAACACTTTTTTTCTAGACTCACAAACATTTTTTTCTCAGATCTTAAATAAATGTTACATTTTACATATTTTCATCCAATTACTTATTCTGAGACACAGGCAGTTGGCTATTGAGAGCAAACATTTAAAAGAAGGAATAGTAAAAAGTTACACTCTTTAATATGAAACCTGTGAGCAAGGCTGATATCACAAAGGAATCTCTCCTTCCCCACACCTAGAAAACTTCTCAAACTGAAGTCCCTCCCTTCTACTTCCTGTGGGTCTCTCTATCCATCTTGACTCCCTTTTACTCTCTATGTTTTTTTCCTGTCATGCTCTGTCTCTTGACTATGGTTGAGTTTATTTAATCCTGTTTATAGTAAACAAAAAGCTCCTGGATTAAAGGTATGTGCTAAGGCTGAGCCATACCACAGCTAGAAACAGGTTTTTCAAATACTCTGCAACAGCTGTCAGCCCAGCCCTAGAGGAAAGGACACACCAGTCCCTGAGCTCAGAAGTCACAGCTGCCAGGAGACTCTTCCTGAGCCTGGGCCCTCCTCCCTGTGGCTGTTTTAGGCCATAGACCTGGATGGACTATATTGTGTCTTTGTTGCAGCCTCCCAAGAGCTCTGTGGCTCTGTCCAACACCCCTTCCCTCCTCACCTCTCCCCTGCCACCACTCATAAGCATAAGCCTCTGAAAGCCTAATCTGATGCTTCAGACCACCATTTCATTGGTTCTCTTTGGGGAACTGAATCCCTCTGTCTTGGCAAAATCTTTTCCTATCTATCTATCTATCTATCTATCTATCTATCTATCTATCTATCTATCTATCTATCTATCATCTATCTATTTTTATGTTTATGGGTATTTGCCTGCATGTATATATGTGTGAGAGCATCAGATCCCCTGGAATTGGAGTTACAGACAGTAGTGATCTGCCATATAGGTGCTGAGAACTGAACCAGGGTTCTCTGGAAGAGCAGCCAATATTCTTAACCTCTGAGCCCATTTCTCCAGCTCCTTGGTAAAAACCTTTTCAGTACCTGGTGCCAGCATGTCCCTCCAGCGTGGCACACAACATCTGCAGCAAGTCTCTGGATGTCTCATGTGATGGAATGGCCTCCTGACTATTCCTCAAGACTCAGTGCAGATATCATCTTATGGTGGGGCTTTCCTGACCCATTCCCTGAGAGGCTGTCCTGTGTTCTCACAGGGTCTCCTGTAGATAACAGTGAGTTTGACATCACATTGGAGAAGACTTGAACCATTCTGTTTAAAATGATAAAAGAAGTGGTCCCTTCTGGCATTTGTGACTTAGGAGCCACATACAGACTTGGTGTCTAACTTATACTTGGGTAACCTCAGTTGTGGCCCTGGCCCTTAGGTGCCCACCCATATGACTCTGAGGAAAGTCTCTGAGCGTGTGGCACCAGTTAGAATTGAGAAATGGAAGAAAGTGGCCGATGGGATAGTGACCACTGTGACTGGAGGGCAGAAGTGGTAAGCAGTCCACAGAAGTTGAAACACACATCCCACCTCAGGAGGCCACACCTCACGGTCTGGACTTTGGCTGACCTGGGTAGGCAAGTGAAGCAGGCCGTGCTCGGCAAGCCAGAGGTGCCAGGGCTTGCTCATTCCGTTCCAGGCACCGTGCCCAGGATGACCTGGGAGCTGCACCTGCTGCTTCTGCTGGGGCTGGGACTTAGGTCCCAGGAGGCCCTGCCACCACCCTGTGAGAGGTAGGGGTGTGGGGAGGAAGACGAGGGTGGAAGGCTGGGATGAGATCTCACCCTCTGAGGGCCAGCCTTTCAGAGGAGAGGAAAGAAGAAGCCGAGCTTGTAGGGGTAGGAGGATCAAAACCAGACACCAAACTCACTATGTTGGAACAAGCTGGAACTCTGAGGCAGCCCTATGTATGATTCTGGAGCTGTTGACCAAAGCCCGCTCTCCACCAGAGTTCACCAGCCAAGCTGCTCCTTGGACTAAACAGGGCTGTTCTCTCCACTGTTCTAGCAAACCTTTTCTAGCCTGGTGTGAGGGGAGTCTAGGTCCTGTCAAGAGCTTATGGGGTTCAGCCTACCCTGCTGCTCTTTCTGGGTCCCAGGGTAGGTCAATACTTTCTCCTGAGCTTCAGCTTCTATGAGCAAATACAAAGATGGAGGTTGGGGGTGCCATCCTGCCTCCTGGATATGGAACTGTCACACTCTCTTCCACATAAACTCACGGAGCCCTCCTGCCACCCCCACATCACCAACTCTTGCAAGAAGGGTAAAAACAGGGCCTAGGGTGGTGAAGAGCAAAGAGAAGCCAGGAAGCTAAGTAAGCAAGGAGTAAGCAGAAGGGGGAGTCTTAGAGGAGGCAACGGGCCAACGAAATGTGGAAGGAGCCATCTTTGAACAGAAGGGGAGAGGCAAGGCAAAGACTCTGCAGGGCAAAGGCTCTGAGGTGTCCACCAAGGGTCACAAAGTCCCATGTGGCCTGGACAGAAGTAGAACCGGGCTATGAGTTGGAGATGGCTCTAAGGAAAGGGAGACCAAGCCCTCGGGTGGCAGGACTGGGGTGGGGGTGGGGCTTCAGAGTTGATAAGGGATGCCTGGAGACTGAGCTGTGAATATTCATTGATGCCCAGTTGGAGTATGGAAGGAAAGGAAGGATCTGGAATAATCACCAGGACTTGTTCAGCAGTAGGCAGGAGTTCAGAGCGGCTATTTGATGCAGTCTCTTGTGTCCTGCTGAGCTATTTGCAGAGTGCCCAGCATGAGTGGCTGCTTGTCCCTGAGACCAGTCGTCTACTTGGACAGTCACATGGGTGCTTGTGGATGGACACCACTGAAGGCACAGATGTATAGGGTAGAGTCCAGGAGAGAAGAAACTCAAGTTTTCTCCCAGAGGACGTGCACATGAAGTACCGCTAACCAGGAGGCACCCCTGAGTCTTCATGTTGAGTTTCTTGAGATTGTTCCCAGTGACCCCTGTAGGACTCCAAAGATTAAACTGACATCATGTGGCCTGTTGCCTCCATCATAAATGACAGCATTAGCCTACAATAGCCAGTGTGCTTCAAGTCCCATGTAAACACTCATCAGGCAGCTCACTCTGATGTCTTAGTCCTGTTCTGTCAGGTAGAGGTGGGAACATGGTCCCCTGTGCAGCGGCATTTCTCTGCTGTGTGACGAAGACCCTGAATGGTCCTCCTCTTGGGTTCTTGGCAAGTTATCTCTCAGCCCTTGGGATTTCTCATGGGATAAGACTGCCTTTGTTGCTTAGCATGGGCCTTTGTGGCTTATGAAGATAAGGTGATTAGTGGCATTGTCCCCAGGAGCTTCTAGCATGACTCAGGATGGGGACAGGCACTCCAGAAACACAAGAAGGTGTTTAGAAACTTGGACCTTTGAGTCACAAGATACCATTCGACCTTCAGGAAAAGGAAGATTCCTGTTCATGGAAGATTCCATCACATGGCCAGTGATTCAGTTAACTGGGCTCTTTGGTTTTTTTGTTTTGTTTTTTTTTGTTTTTTGTTTTGTTTTTCAAGACAGGATTTCTCTGTGTAGCCCTTGCTGTCCTGGAACTCACTCTGTAGACCAGGCTGGCCTCGAACTCAGAAATCCGCCTGCCTCTGCCTCCCAAGTGCTGGGATTAAAGGTGTGAGCCACCACCACCCGGCAACTGGGCTCTTTGTAATGAGAGCCTGACCAAAACACTACATTCCAGACACTGGTGAAGCTTTCTGGTTGGAGACACAGCGGTGGGTTGGTAGGGTGAAGCATCGTGGTTTCCCAGTAAGAAACGTCACGATGGTCTAGAGTTTTCCTACTTCTACCCTTGTGTGTCTTTCTTTGGCTCATCCTGATTTCCTCTCCATAAGAAAAATATAATCAGTTGGGCATGGTGGCACACGTCTTTAATGCCTCATGAGGCAGAGGGAGACCGATCTCTGAGTTTCAGGGCAGCCTGGTCTACACAGCAAATTCCAGGACAGCCAGGGCTACACAGAGAAAACCTGTCACAAAAAAGAAGAGAAAAATATAGCCAAAAGTATAGTGGTTTCCCAGGTTCTGGGTTCTAGCAAATTATGGAATCTGAGGGGATTATGGGAAACGGCCCCCACCCCCGCATTTATACACAGTTGATCAGAATTGCAGGTGGAATGAGGACCCCCTAAGCTTCCTATGGTTGTCCTCTTCATAAAGGAAAGACTATTCCCTTAGCCTGTGTGTGGAATCTGCCTGTCTCCAGGTGGCTTGCTCCAGAATTAAATTGCAGTTAGTGTCAGTGTGTGTTTTAGGAGAATGACATTAACCCCTTAGGGGACTATTCAGAGAAGAACAAAAGATCAAGTGATGAGGACCTTTTCATTCCTGGGTGACCATAGGTCATCTGAGTGTCCCCTTTGGTACTAAAGAATACTTGTGTGACTTTTGGCACACACCTTTAATCCCAGCACTCAGGAAGCAGAGGCAGGAGGATCTCTGTCAGTTCCAGGCCAGCCTGGTCTACAAAGGGAGTTCCAGGACAGCTAGAGCTACACAGAGAGACTGTGTCTCAAAAACAACAACAAAAACCCAAACACACAGAATAGTTCCGCTGTGGTTAATGATGGGATTTTGAGATGATCCATCTAATTCCGAGGGGACTGCCTCCCTAATCCTCGAGGCAAAGGGCATCAATAAGGAACAAGGAGGGGCTGGAGAGATGGCTCAGTGTTTAAGAATACAATCCTTTTCCAGAGGATTGAAGCTCAGATCCCAGCACCCACACATGGGTCAGTGTTTAAGAATACAGTCCTCTTCCAGAGGATTGGAGTTCGGTTCCCAGTACCCACACCTGGCAGCTCACACTTGGCTACAACTTCAGCTCTGAGTGATCCAACACCGTCTGTGTCCTTAGTGGGACATGGGACACAGGGTGTAGCTTGTTTGTAGAGGCTCTCCCCTAGCGTGAGTTATGTCCTGGGTTTGATCCCAGTCCTGCATAAGCAAAGCATGGTGGCCCCTACCTCTAATCCCAGCTCTTGGGAGATGGAGACAGGAGAATTACAAGTTCAGTCAGCCTGTAGGTTGTCCTCAGCTACATAGGAGGCTACCTTGAGCTACATGAGACCCTGTCTCAAAGACTAAACTATTAACTGAGGAGATAACTCCGTGCGTCTCACTGTGGAGTCCAGGCTAATTCTAGCCTCTCCATCCTCCTACCTCACCCGCTGGAGTATGGGATTATAGGCAGAGGGATTGCTCACCTTCTGAGGAGCAGCAGCCTTTGGACACCTTCCCCCATAATTGCTGATACTTTGAACTAGAGAATTACAGGCTGGTGAGGTAATAGTAGCTATTAGATATTGGTTGAAATTTCCCCTGAAAGTAAAGGCCATGGAATACTGTTGACACATGACAAGAGTAGGGCATCCTGGTCAATGTTGAAATAAATGTTCTGGGAAAGAGGCTTGTGCCCTGTGGACACTCTCAAGGAACCCACAGTGTGTTCTCTCTGGTGGCTTAGAGACCAGGTGTGGGAGAGCCTGGCCTGACTGAGCCAGTTCTTCCTGTGGGGGAGAGGACAGTCCAGCTGTTGTTTTCTTGTCACCTGAGCTAGCTTGCTTGCTGCTCTCTCTCTCTCTCTCTCTCTCTCTCTCTCTCTCTCTCTCTCTCTCTCTCTCTCTCTCTCTCTCAATCTCTCTCCTGATGCCAAGCTCCCAGTAGCAGGATGACCGCTACATGTGCCAGAAGCCAGGGTAGTTCCCAAGCATGGAAGTGAAGCTGTGCCTATCAGTAAGAATTCCCATGCAGTGTGCAACCAGCTACTCCAGACTGTAGACCGCCAGAGACCCTCAGATTTGTAACTGGAGTCGGAGTAGGGCGGTTTCATTAGACTTAAACACGTGGGACCTGATGAGTATCAGAACTGAACTGTCAACATCTCAGTTATCCTGGCTTCCATTCAGGTTGTTTTTTAATTACTTCTTTCTTTCTTTGTTTTGATACAGTGTCTCTCTGTGTAGCCCTGGCTGTCCGGGAACTCCCTATGAGGACCACCCTGGCCTCGAACTCATAGAGATCCTCCCCAGACAGTAAGATTAAAAGACATTTACCAGGACTAGAGAGATGGCTCAGCCATTAAGAGCACTGGCAACTCTTCCAGAGGTCCTGAGTTCAATTCCCAGCAACCACATGGTGGCTTATAACCACCTACAATGACATCTGGTGCCCCCTTCTGGTCTGCAGATAGTATATGCAGGCAGAATGCTGTATACATAATAAATAAATAAATCTTAAAAAAAAGGGGGGGGGGCCGGGCGGTGGTGGCGCACGCCTTTAATCCCAGCACTTGGGAGGCAGAGGCAGGAGGATTTCTGAGTTCTAGGCCAGCCTGGTCTACAGAGTGAGTTCCAGGATAGCCAGGGCTACACAGAGGAACCCTGTCTCGAAACCCCCCCCCCCAAAAAAAGGGGGGGGGTTTGCCAGCATACCTGAGAAATACTTTGTTTGTTTTTTGTTTTATGTTTACAAGTGTTTTGCCTGCATGTAAGTGCATCATATGCACACAGTACCTGAAGAGGCCAGAAGAAGGCATCAGATCCCCTGAAACTGCAGTCAGAGATGCTTGTGAGCCACCATGTGGTTGCTTGGGACAGAACCCAGGTCCTCTGCAGGGACAGCAAATGCTCTTAACTAATCAGCTGACTCTCCAGCCCTGCTGGCCAAGACTTTTTTTTTTTTAAACTTTATTTAATGGATAAGTGTTCTGCTGCCAGAAGAAGGCACAGATCCCCTTATAGATGGTCGTGACCCACCATGTGGTTGCTGGGAATTGAACTCAGGACCTCTGGAAGAGCATCCAGTGCTCTTAGCCACTGAGCCATCTCTTCAGCCCTGGCCAAGACTTTTATAACAACATCATCCTGTACTTCTGGATATTTCTACTTATAGAACTTACATAAAAGACACAGTGCTGGTCAGTTGGTGTATGGCAGTATTTGAAGGTATCAATAAAGACTAGTGACAGATTTAAAGAAACGATCCATCTTCCTTAATAACCTCTATTGGATGTGTTTAGCAATAACTTGATAGATCTCCTTGGTCTGTTTGTGCCATAGACAAACGTGGTAGAAATACTGAGTTCAGAAAGGACTCAGTTCTCAGGCCAGTCTGTTCTGTTGGCACTCTGTCCAGAAGATACTCTTGCTTGAACTCCCAGTACGAGTGCCATTAAATAAGCTATTTACACTGGGTAGTTAAGCTTACCAGTGGTGTCTGCATTCCATGTCCACATAACGCAGTGATGTTCAACTTCCTTACAGACGAGTCTGTGAAAATTTTCTGTGCCTCATCTATTTACCAAATACGGTGTGTAGACATTGCTGCCTGGTGGGAAGGGAGGGGCTTTGATTATTTTCTGGGTTCCATGTTGGTTGGTCACCCAGCCTCAGTTCAAAAGCTTGGACCAAAATGGGTCCCCGTAGCCCATCATCATATCATAGAACCCGGGCCTTCTTAAAAGGGGACACAAGTAGTCCTCAGAAAAGTACCTAACTGTCCTTCCTGGTGTCCCAAGGGGTGTGTCGTCTGACCCTTACAGCAAGGGAGGCCAGAGTGCATCAGCGCGTGTTGTAAGCCTGCAGGAAATATGGCAGAAGGGTTGGAGATGTCCCTTGCACCCTGGAAGCTGGGGTGCAAGGTGTTGCCCATAACTACTTTGGCCTCAATATGCATTAAATAATCAGGAGGCTCCCCCCTGTTGGGGCAGTGCCCTGCCCTCCCCGGGCTGGGTCCTGGCATTATCTGGTATTATTTATCGATTTGACTTGCCCTTCCTCTTCCCTTTTCCAACCTTTGCTCCCCTCCAGGGAGAGATCTGTTTGCTCTAATGAATAAATCTTTACCTCTGAATGCTTCTCCTCGTTAAGAGTAAGTTTCCGTTGAGCTCAGTGTCCCACGTTTGTAAATCTCAGCACCCAGGAGGCTGCTCAAGGCAAGGGGATCTAGAGTTTGAGACCAGCCTGAGCTACACACACAGTAACAGCCCATCTCAAAAAAAAAAAAAAAAAAAAAACCAGGACAGAACAAAAGGCAGAGGCTGGTAAGTCTTTGTGAGTTCAAGGCCAGCCTAGTTTACATAGTGAGACCCCATCTTAGGAATAAACAGGCAAAATAACAAGGGAGTACAGAGCTGGCTCCTCAGTTAGAGCGCTTGCAGAGAACTTGGAGTCAGTTCCCTATATGTCCGTTTAATATGCTGTCACTCGGACCACTGGTGGCCTCTGGGACTGTATTCTCTCTCTCTCTCTCTCTCTCTCTCTCTCTCTCTCTCCCTCTCTCTCTCTCTCTGGTTTTTCGAGACAGGGTTTCTCTGTGTAGTCCTGGCTGTCCTGGAACTCACTCTGTGGACCAGGCTAGACTGGAACTCAGAAATCCACCTGCCTCTGCCTCCCAAGTGCTGGGATTAAAGGCGTGCACCACCACTGCCCAACTCTCTCTCTCTCTCTCTCTCTCTCTCTCAATTAAAAAATGTATGGGTATTTGGTCCGCATGTACATCCATCCACCACTTGTATACTTGTATGCCTGGTACCCACGGAGGCCAGAAGAGGCATCGGAGAACTCTAAAACAGGAGTTACAGACAGTTGTGGGCAGCCTTGTGGGCACTGGGCATTGAACTTAGGTCCTCTGGAGCAGCAAGAGCTCTTAACTACCCAGCTATTTCTCCAGCACTTACTTTATTCTTTTGAAGAAAATGAGTCTGGTAGTCTTGTTTGTTTGTCTCTTGAATTTGGAGTTCCCTTAAGACACTCGCTGTGGCCTGAGATTCTTTATCTAGTGCTTCCCTCTCCTCCCCTCCCCTCTCCTCCCCTCCCCTCCCCTCCCTTCCTCTTCCCTTCCCTTTTCTTCCCTTTTCTGAGATAGGGTCTCATGATGTAGCCATGGCTATCCTGGAACTCTATATGTTTGAGGCTGGTCTCTAACTCATGTAAATCTGCCTGCCCCAACTCTGGAATCCTGACATTTTAAGGATATGTTCTACCACACCCAGCTTGGGAAGATTTATTAAGGCATTTCCACAGGCAGGCTTAGAGGTGGGACATGACTTTAATCCCAGTACTCTGGAGGCAGATGAGGTGGATCTCTGAGTTAGAGGCTAGCTTGGTCTACATATCAAGTTCCAGTACCACCCCGACTGTCTCTACAGCCAGATCTACTGCCATGGAGAGCTCCTTCACCAAGTTCAGATGGCCAAGCTCTACCAAGATGACAAGCAGTTTGTGGATATGTCACTGGCGACATCCCCAGGTAAAGCCACCTTGTCTTGTTCTTCTACCAGGCGGGTGAGGGAGAAGCAGAGACTTCCCTGATCGGGGTGGGTCTCATCATACCCACTGACCCTCAGTGTCACCTGCTCTCCAGATGAAGTCCTGCAGAAGTTCAGGGAGCTGGACATGGCCCACAACCATAGCATCCCCAGGGAACAGCTTCAGGAATTTGTCCAGAGTCACTTCCAGCCTGTGGGGCAAGAGCTGCAGTCCTGGACCCCTGAGGACTGGAAGGACAGGTACTGCTCTGGAGGGAAGACAGGAAAGGATCCCTCACTTGATGGACCTCCACAAACCCTGTGGGACCATCTTTTTTAGCCCTCAGTTCCTGCAGAAGATCTCAGATGCCAAGCTTCGTGTCTGGGCGGAGGAGCTACACACGATCTGGAAGAAGCTGGGAAAGAAGGTAGCAGTGACCTGGGCCTGCTTTATGGCCCAGATGACTGCTCCAGGCATGGGACAGAGCCCTTCCTGGTGGGACCCTCAGTGCCTGGGAGCACAGATATTTCCTAAGATCACAGCCCTAAGCTCTAAGCCTTCTAGAATGCTCATCTGATTCTAACCCCCACATCCTTCCATGCTACCCAAGCTTGTCCTGCTGCCCAGAGCTTACCAGTGCTGCCTCCTGCAGCCAAGAAGGGCACAGCATGGGGGGGGGGGCGTGGGCGTGTCCTCTGCCTTTCTCCCTTCCTGAGCTTCTGGGCCAGGCTCAGTCCGAAGGACAGTTATTTTGGCTGCATGTTGTCAGCCTGTGTTCAGCCCAGTGCTGAGGGACTCTCCTGCCTGGCAGTCTGCCCTAAGGCTGCCCAGGACCAGCCACTCCAGTAGGAACACACCTGACCCTCATCCTGCTGCTTGTTCACAATGATTGAGGAAGGCTAAACTCCCCGCTAACACGCCTAGAGCTGGCAGGAACAGGTTGAAGAAGAACTCAAGGGAGGGGCCTCACATCAGTTCTCACTGCCCCCATCTTAACTGCCTTTGGGCAAAGACCATGGGTTTCATCATCCTGAGAGGGGGCAGGGAGGGTGTTCCCCTACTAAGTTTGGTTTCAAGTGGCAAGGTGGAGGGGGTGGGGGTGGGGGAGCAGGCACGTGGGGTGGGGGAGGTTTAAGGATTAAGGGAGACCTCGAATAGCATCTGCCTCATCTGGGTCACAACAATGGACATTGCCAGTGGTCACCTGCCTGAGCGGTCCAGGTTTCAGCACACCACAGAGTTGAGCCAGGACCCCTGAGTCTGGCATGTGGAGACTTGAGGATACCAAGACTCCCAGAATTCAGCCTTGATCACGCAGCAAAACAAAAGGAACAAGAGATGTAGCCTCCCCAGCTAGGACTGGCAGGCCGTCTGCCCCCACCCTCAGCATCCTCCACCCTCATGGCTGATGCTGGGCTCCTCTGGGCCCTCTTCCCTGATTCCAGATGAAAACAGAAGTCCTCAGCCACCCTGAGCGGTCCTCCCTGATCTATTCAGAGCACCCCTTCATTGTGCCCGGAGGACGCTTTGTCGAATTCTATTACTGGTGAGTGCCCACATCCTAAAGGCTAAGGGCTCGTGGAGACTGGCAGAGGTGTGGAGAGCCCAGGACCAGCATCTCCAACACGGGAGTGCCGGATAGAAAGTACAAGCTGGCCCATGAGGCTCCTTCTCAGGGACTCGTACTGGGTGATGGAAGGCCTGCTTCTCTCCGAGATGGCTTCAACGGTGAAGGGTATGCTGCAGAACTTTCTGGATCTGGTGAAGACGTAAGAAGGGATCTTGAGCAGGGAGCTGGGCTTGCCTTGGGCTTGTTCTTGGGCCAGGAGGTAGCTAAGCAGAGTCCGTGTTGACAGCTACGGACATATCCCCAACGGCGGACGTGTGTATTACCTGCAACGGAGTCACCCCCCACTCTTGACGCTCATGATGGATCGATATGTGGCTCACACCAAGGATGTCGCCTTCCTTCAGTGGGTACCCTGACAGTGTTGGAGACTTCCCAGGGCCAAGGGCAATGACTTTGTACCTGGGCTCAGGTGTTGCTTGCTCCAACCCAGGGAGAATATTGGGACTCTAGCCTTGGAACTGGACTTCTGGACTGTGAACAGGACTGTGTCTGTGGGCTCAGGAGGACAAAGCTATGTCTTGAATCGCTACTATGTCCCTTACGGGGGACCCAGGTGAGAAGCTGGTTTGCACTCAGTCCCTTGTCTGCTCACTCTGAAATGAGCATCTCTGGAACCCCGAGCTGGAGGGGTGACTCAGTTCATCAGATGTGGCCCCTGGGAGCCTTAGGCCTCCTTGTGCTGTGTGTGTCGGGGTGGCAGGTAGCTGAGTCAACACGACCTAGCTTTCTAGTTGGTAGAGAGGCTTAGCACCTCCCAATGTTGGGCTGTTGTCTTTCTCTTGGCTAGGCCAGAGTCCTACAGCAAAGATGCAGAACTGGCAAACACCATTCCAGAAGGTAAGCAGAAACAGAAGGAGGAAGGACTGACGGGGGTGGGGGGGTACTGTGACTGTCCAGCTTTGATCTGTGGCTGCTTGGTCCTGTAGTCAGCTGTGGCCTGGGGTTACTGTTCTGTCCTCACAGGGGACCAAGAGACTTTGTTGGCTGAGCTCAAGGCTGGAGCTGAGTCTGGCTGGGACTTCTCTTCACGCTGGCTTGTTGGAGGCCCAGACCCTGATTTGCTTAGCAGCATCCGAACCAGCAAAATGGTACCTGCTGACCTGAACGCGTTTCTATGCCAAGCAGAAGAACTGATGAGTAACTTCTACTCCAGACTAGGTGAGTACCCCATGACAGGAGACAGGCCAGTGTGGGCTCCTGCATCAGCCTGAGCCAGTTCAAGCCTTCACCCTTATGGAAACAGGGAGAGAGAGAGAGAGAGAGAGAGAGAGAGAGAGAGAGAGAGAGAGAG
>NW_021605583.1:5953262-5964551 GCF_004785775.1 Grammomys surdaster | reverse complement strand
AGAGAGAGAGAGAGAGAGAGAGAGAGAGAGAGAGAGAGAGAGAGAGACCAAGAGGATGAGAGAGAGAACAAGAGAGAGATTGAGACTGAGAGTGAGAGAATGAGAGAGAGAGAGAATGAGAGAGAGAGAATGAGAGACAAAGAGACAGACAGAGAGACTGAGAGAGAGAATGAGAAAGAGAGAGAATGAGAGAGAGAGAGAGAGAGAGAGAGAGAGAGAGAGAGAGAGAGAATGACAGAACCCAACACTTACACCCACATTGCTGTCCTTTCTGTGAGGGGCACCTTGGTGCATACATCAGCTCTCTCTCCATTCCCTGACGTTCTCCTTAGCCTCCTCAGGCAAGAGCCATCAGAATGACGGACCTGGCAGACAGAGCAGCAAGTCTGAGGGAGGAGGACAGGGCTATTAATTCAAGGAGCCATGAATTCTAGTGGGCACTGGGGAATCATGGTCCTTGATCCTTAGGATTCTTGGTCTGTATGGGCACCACATATCGAAGGGGACAACACAAAGACATCTGAAGTCAGGGACCCAAGGGCAGTCAGAGCCCAGAGCTCTGCCTGGTGAGACTAAAGGCAGTACTACACAGGGAACGACACCGAGGCCACAAAGTACAGGAACCGGAGGGCCCAGCGCTTGGCTGCCATGGAGGCCATCCTGTGGGACGAGCAGAAGGGTGCCTGGTTCGACTACGACTTGGAGAAAGGGAAGAAGAACCTGGAGTTTTATCCCTCCAACCTCACCCCACTCTGGGCTGGCTGCTTCTCAGACCCTAGTGTTGCTGACAAGGCTCTGAAATACTTGGAGGTGAGGGGACAGTGGGCAGGGGATAGTGGGCAGGCCTGGCATCCTGGAGGCAGGACCCTCCCTTCCCTGCAAGTCTCACTGAGGCCACTGGGAGTAGCTGTGAGGCAGGATGAGAAGGGTCAGGAGGGTCAGATCTGCCTTCCCTGCGGGCCCAGGGTCCTTAGCTCACGGTCACATCAATGTCTGGAACCTTCTAGGACAGCAAGATCTTGACCTACCAGTATGGGATCCCAACCTCTCTTCGTAACACAGGCCAGCAGTGGGACTTCCCCAATGCCTGGGCCCCACTGCAGGACCTGGTCATTAGAGGTATGAAATGGGTTGATACACCCATTCTACTTGTCTGGAAGACCCACCCTCCTTTCCTTCACACCAACACCAGGCCCTGGATTAAGCACATGGGGTCCACGGGTCCAGAAAGGAGACCTGAGGTCCAAGATCTTCTTCCTACCCTGGGGGAGAGTAAGGCTTTTCTGCCCAGAATGAGGTCTCTGAATACTCAGGCCTTATCTGGGGTGGGGTCTAGGTTTGGCCAAGTCAGCTTCCCCCCGGACTCAGGAGGTGGCTTTCCAGCTGGCCCAGAATTGGATCAAAACCAACTTCAAAGTCTACTCCCAAAATTCGGCCATGTATGAGAAGGTGAGCTGGCTGGGGTATTCGTCTGTCTTCAGGCTCTCATTCCATGGTTGAAGCGGGAATTGTCAGACTTTGCCAGGCCTAAGACAGAACAAGCCAGTACAGTGGCCCCCTGGTGGCCATCCTTGGGCACTGCAGGAGTCCGAGCAGTAGCTTGGCACATCTTTTCCTTCCGAGGCTGTTACTCTCTAGCTAGGGTGGTCTGGCTTAGGGGCAGTACCCACTTATAATACTCCCGTGTTTGTCCCCAGTATGACATCAGCAACGGTGGACATCCAGGCGGAGGAGGGGAGTATGAAGTTCAGGTGAGCAAGCTAGGGTGAGCTGATCCAGTTGCAGGCAGCTCCTGGGATCTGCTGTCCCAGAACACAGACGTCCCCCTTAGGTCTGAGATGCCCAGTATGTGGGCCTATGGGAGAGATTCTGAGTGATAATCATTGGTGCCCCTGGGGTTAGAAACCCTGGGAAGAGGAGATCCCCCAAACAGGGCTTGAGAGCCTCAGTAATCTGGCCCTTCTGTCCTGGCCTCTCTCCAGGAAGGATTTGGCTGGACGAACGGACTGGCCCTGATGCTTCTGGACCGATATGGTGACCAGCTGACTTCAGGGACCCAGTTAGCTTTCCTGGGACCCCACTGCCTAGTAGCTTCTCTTTTTCTCAGTCTTCTGCTACAGTGACAAGGACAAGCATGGATTCGCTGCCTGTGCTTTCTCCCCTGGCCCCAGCTCATGGTCCATTAAACGCCTGCTCCCCGCCTCATCCCCCCATCCCCCTCCCTTCTTCCTCATCCTCTCTGCCCCCCTTCACAGTGTACTGAGCCAAGAAGTGACCAAGAGGTCAAGACTGTAATTTTCACTAGGGCGGAAACTGAACCCTGGTATCTAAAGTGTCCCATCAGGTACCACATACAGCCCAGACTTCCACACTCACGTACATAGTCAAAATGCTTTTATTGTTCTGCTGAAATGCTTACAAATACTGCAAAACACCCAGCCAGGCCCAGCAACCAAAGGCCCAGTGCTGGGGAGGGCAGGGAAGGTGGCTTAGTGTTAAGGCGTAAGGCTGAGACCAGCCAGCTGGAGACTAGATCCTCCCATTCTCCTGAAACTGAAGGGAGGTTACCACAGTCCAGGGCCTCTGCTTCTTCCCGCCCCACCCCCAACTCCGGCTTCTTTTCAGGCACTCTGAGTTACCCTTGTTCCTTACTGAGAACTAGTCCTGTCAGAATGGGAGGGCGGGCCTCTTAGCTTCCTCTCCCCTCAGTGATGCTGTTCCTCTGGTCTCGGATCCCCGGACATCATCCCTTCTGGCTCTAAGCAAGGCACAGTAAAAGGGAGAGGGCTGGGCTGGGGGCTGGAGACACACTGCAGCAGGGAGGAATTCCATCTTCCCCCACCATGTGACATGCCCCCAGGCCTGGGCTGGAGAGATGATGGCACATACCCTCATGTGGCCCACAGCTGAAGCAGTGGGCAGAGCCACAGAATGGCCATGGCAATTAGTGTGTAACCATGGTGAGGAAGCAGTCACCATGGAGACAAAGATGATGGGGCTGGACCTCGAGAATGACACTTGAGGTCTCTGGTCCTTGAGCTGAGTAGTGGAAAGTGGGAGGTGAGAGGAGGAGGAGGCAGACCAGGGGCAGGGGAGTGCAGGCCTGACCTGCTCTACACACGCTCTGCTCAGGACCCCCCCCCCCAGGTCCCTGCAGAGGGGATGAGATGACAAGAGGATCTTTGGCAGATTCCAGTACCATAATTTGTCCTTTACGAGAGAAAACAAGCTAGGGTGCGTGGGGGCCAGGACAGAGCTGAGAGTGCAGCTCGGGTACACTTCTTCAGTCTGCTGGACCCAGGAGGCAACTTCCTTTCCTCTCTGTTGGCTCCTTAGGGACCGAAGCCCGATTCCCAAGCACCAAACTCCTCATAAAACAATTTGTCTTCTTGCACAAGAGCCCTGGGGTACTCAACTACATCCTGAACCTTTGAGGCCCCGTGTCCAATGTGCCACTGTCTCCAGGGACAAGCAGAGCAGCAAGTGGCAGGGCATAGAGTCCTGGGGCTGACCTGGGGAACCCAGGAGGTGCCTGGTAGTTAGTTCATGAATTGAGTGTAGCCCTCAGCTCCCGTGACAATGACATCCATCCAGATACGCATGGCCTCTGCAGATGGGGCTACCATGTAGTACAGCCGGTCGTGGGTCTTCACACAGAAGGTGAGGGCCGGATTTGGACTCTGGAAGGCAAGACAGGAAGTGCTGAGATAGAACTCCATGCCTAGAACGTTTTTCACCTGCCTAGTCTGAATTTCTCCTCGAAGTCCCCAGGAAGCCCTGAATTTAAGGCTGAGTTTCAAACAGGCCAAACCCTGGTCCTCAAGGGTCCAGAGGCTTGCAGTACAAGACTCTAAACCCTCACAACTGCAACAGGGACATACCTCAGTTCCAAAGTTAATACAAGAGAATCTGTCACAAGGGTTGCCCCAATGGGAACCAGATTCTCCTCTAAGCCAGGAAGGGGCAGGAGAAGGCTGTTAAGTAGGACAGTGGCCCAGACCCCAGAGGGGCAGAGGTCAGGGTTAGGTGAGATCTGAGGGCTAGCAAGAGAAAGGGCAACTTGCACAAGGCTAGCCGGCTCAGCCTCCACGGTCACCTTTCACCAATCCCTCCTCGTCAGACTAGACTCTGCTCTCCCCCAGCGACCCTGAAGCTCCCGTCTGTACTGACCCTGCCTGGGGGGGTGACACCAGCTGTCCTGGCCGGAGAGGAAGGCAACAAGTAGGCTTCAATTCACAGGAGCTCCTTGCTCCCTCCTCTCTGGCCTGAGACAAGTTAGAGGGACGGAAGGAGTCAGAGGTCAGGGGCCAAAGGGCACGGGAACTGTTAATATAAGGAGTTCTGGTTATTGGCACGTGGGGTTAGGGGTACCTCAGTCACCATGGTGAAGTGGAAAAACCTTTTCTGGGAGGGGGAGAGGAAGAAAGGAAGAGACAAATAGTAAAGAGAGGGAACATGAAGCAGAGCCAGAGCCTGGGCAGAGGACAGGCTCGAAGCCTCTGTGCCCAGAACAACACACGACCCCCCTTCCTGGGCTGTCCCCAGGAAGTGGCTATTCCTGCAGCCACACTCTGGCCCTCCCTGGCTCACCTTGGCTGCACTGCGCAGGTGGTCGTAGTACACTTCTTCAATGGCCTGGAAGTAGATGACCCCCTTCAGCTTCGTCTCATGTTTGTCTGCAAAGGAAGGAGGGGGTGAGCTGAGCCGGACACAGCACGGAGTGTCTGAGCCCACTTCCTCATCTGGGGAATGGCTTACAGGACTCCAAAACGGAGTCTAAGGGGGATGATGTGAGTCAGAGATGCGATCCTCCATAAGAGAAAACTGCTGGGTCTGTGACAGCTGGACACAAAGCTGGTGAGACTTCTAAGGTGACCACATTGATTAAAAGGAGGCACCCGGCATCCTAGCCATTTGCCGAGGCTGAGGCAGGACTGTTTTGACCTCCTGACCAGCCTAACTGACATGATAGATATCTCTAAAATAATACATATCTCTAAAATAAATACATTGAAACCTAAGTACAAATAATACACAGACTAGAAAGACTTTAATCTCAGCACTCAGGAGGCAGAGGCAGGTGAGTTTGAGGCTAGCCTGGTCTACTTAGTAAGTTCCAGGCCAGACAGAGCTACACAATGAGCTGTCAAGAAACAAGCCAACAAGAAAAATCATTTATTCCGACTTACATAAAGTAACAGATTTACAACAGTCTCCACAGCTTTGTGTAAGTAAGAACCACTAACTACCTTGCTCAGGTGGAGATGAGTTAATAAGTTAGAGTGTATCACGTGATGGAATGTTACATAGTTGCTCTTTTGTAAAGATGATAAAGAATTTGTGTGTATGTGGTATGTATGCGTATGTGTGAGGATGTACACATCCATGTACACACACTCAAGAGGCCAGAGGAGGGTGTCATTCCCTACCATATTCTCTTGAGATAGGGTCTCTCATTGAACCCTGGGCTGTGTTGGCTGCCAGTAAACCCCAGCACTCCCTTCTCCCTCTGTCGCAGCACTAGGGTACCAGGAATGCATCAGTCCTAAAGAGTACTGAGACTGGCCGGGCGGTGGTGGCTCACGCCTTTAATCCCAGCACTTGAGAGGCAGAGGCAGGCGGATTTCTGAGTTCGAGGCTAGCCTGGTCTACAAAGTGAGTTTCAGGACAGCCGAGGCTACACAGAGAAACCCTGTCTTGAAAAAACAAAACAAAACAAACAAACAAACAAAAAGAGTACTGAGACCTGCTCATGCCTGAGCCGCAAGTGCTCTTACCCACAAAGCCATCCCTCCAGCCCCAAGAACCAGTCGGCAGGTATCCAGGGGCAGGGATGAATCTATAAAGTGCACCAAGCGTCAGTATACATTGGTAGATGCCCTGGAAACAGAAAGACCACTAGGACACCTTAAGAGGCAAGCAGGAGAACGTGTCAGCTGCCACTGTGGGATAAGAACATTGTTCATCTGAACATGTGCACGTCAGTAATCCCAGTGTCTAAGGATAAAGACTTCAAGACCAGTTCTGACTACGTAGCAAGCTTTAGGCCAACGTGGGCTACAAGAGACAGTTTCTCACAAAAAAAAAAAAAAAAAAAAAGCTTATATTACCTGTGCTTGGTGGAGATGTATTTCTCAAAGTAAACTTTTTATGTTTTAATTTTAAACCATATGGATATGAATCTCATGTTATTAAAGGAAATAAGGCAGGCAGGGGGTACAGCTCAGTTGGCCGCGTGCTTGCCTATCAGACATGGCGCCCTGGGCTCCTAACATCACACAACCCCGGCACGGTGGGGGCTGAGAGGGCTCAGCGGTGAAGAACTCCCGTATCAGACGGCTCGCAAACCACGTGTAAATCCAGCTCCCTGGGAGCTGGTGTCTCTGACCTTTGTACCTTGAAATTATTTTGTAATTAAAAACAAAATACACGCATGATGTTTCACACCTGTCATCCCAGAACTTGGGGAGTAGAGGCAGGAAGATCAGAAGTTCAAGGGTAACCATCATCATAGCAAATTCAAGGCCAACCTGGGCTATGTGAGAGTCTGTCTCAAAGAGGAAAACCTAAAACAAAACCCAAACCCAGACCAAACAAAACGCAGAAGGAAGCAGCCACAGAGCTGGGGACGCGGGTCCAGCAGCATGTCCAGCTCTGCGGTAGGGCACAAAGCTGTAGGTTTGACCCGCCCCCTGGGGACAGGGCTGAGGAGGACGGAAGTATACAGAGCCCTGCAGGCTCTTCAGGGCATTCTGTTCCCTTCCTGTGAACCCCACGGAGCATACACATAACATACAACATTCAAGGTCAGGGGAGAGGAGGAGGGGGAGGGGGAAGCCGTCAGAGTAGAGGTGACCACTGGGTATGGAGGAAGAAGGGAAACAGGCGATGATCACATGGTACAACTGCCACCCTCAGCCACCAGCCCGAGTCCTCCAGGAGACCATGATGCCAACCACTGAATTCAAAAGTGACAGATATTAGATTCAGAAGTGACAGATATTAGCAAGCTCTTCTCATACATTTTTCTCCACACTCCAGGTTATTTCAGGCCCAGTTCCCTGCTCCGGCCTCCTTTAAGGTCCTGCCCTTGCCTCCAGCCCTGCCACTCACCTGACCCGGTGTTGAGGGATGAGATTTAAAAGCTTCAGGGCCCAACCTTCTCTGATGGTTCCTCTTTGGGGAACCAGTTGCCTCTGTGTCTCAGCATATGCTGTGTGCCAACACATCCCCCATCCCCGTCTCGCAGCCTCCTCCACACTGAATTAGGTGGAGTCTTGAGCTTCTCACTGTCCCCTTAGCAACCGTGCTCTTCATATCCCAGGACCATCTCCACCTGTCCACATGCACGGCAAACTCCTAACCAACCTTCAAGACCCACTGTGGACGACTAAGACAGACATCGTGAATCCTAAACATAGAACTTCCATCACTGAATCTGAACCTCTGTTATCCACACCTACATCCTCCTCCAACGGCAACAACTCTGGGTGCTCGCTCGTGGCAGAATGACTGAGTCCTAGAAACTGACACCCACAAAGGAATGATAGGCTCTTGTGCTAAGAAGCTACAGTGTGGTGAGGAGGTACAGACACACAGCCTTGTCACTTGCCAGCGTGGCTTGGAGCTCAGGAGTACTCTGGCACATCTGAGGGAGGGAAGAGGTGTGAAAAGCAAGAGCCCATTCAGAGCATCCAGCGGAGTCTGGCAGGGAACTCGGCATCTGTCACTACAGCATTACGCTCGGGCTGATGTCACACAGCAAGACGGGATGACTGCCGCAGTGCTGAGGCGGGTGGGAACCGTTCCAGGTAAGGCGAGCGCCTGAAGGGTTGACCCATGCTAATCTAATGTGATTTCCTGTTATAGGAAGAAGGGTGCAGGTCCAGCAGGCAAGCCACACCCAGGTCCTGGTGTAGCCCTGAATTCATCTCAGCATTTCCTCCTGGCCATCCTCCAGCAGTATTGTGCCCCGCCCTCTTCTTTCCCTGGAAATAGTAACAACGAAAACAGTAACCTGCCTACACTCTGTCCCGCCCACCTATCCTTGGTCTTGTGCAATCCGGCTTCTGCCTGCTTGCGTGGCGGAAAACCTTCTCTCCACAAATCTCAGACCTGGAGTCAAATGGCCTTTGGGCCACATCCTTCTTGGCCCTCTGGTAATATCTATCATTGCTGGTGACACATTGGGCTTACAAATGTCTGTTCCCTTGGCTGGCTTCCTTCTGTTCCCACTGCCCGTCTAAACGTGGTTTCCTTTGTTTCACAGACATGAACCAAGATCGTATTTGCCAAGTGCCAGCCTGGCACACAGACAGAGCCAGTTCCTGCTTCCTGCCCTTCTCCCTCTGCTGGTTTCTCTTCCTGCTTCTTCTCCACAAGTAGCTGCCCCTCCCCTCTGCTTTGCCTTGTTGCTGTGAGATTGTGGGCGAAGGCTTTCTGAGCCCTGTCTTCCTGATACATAAAGGAGGTGCCAAGATAGTGATTTTGGCAAAAATGAGATGAGCTGGTGTACATAGTACCGACCATATAAGTATCTGATGAACAGGACCTGAATTTGCTATGATTACTATGCCAAGACATTCAACTACGGTTTGCCTC
The DNA here is from genome assembly GCF_004785775.1 of Grammomys surdaster. Taxonomy (NCBI): domain Eukaryota; kingdom Metazoa; phylum Chordata; class Mammalia; order Rodentia; family Muridae; genus Grammomys; species Grammomys surdaster. The sequence continues at coordinate 5,955,950 of NW_021605583.1, read as the reverse complement.
ACAGCCTTACCTTTTCCCTGGACCTAGCTAGATGCATCTCAGCCTCAACGTGTCTGAAGCGGGGCTCTGCTTCTCAGGCTATCAGCTTCCCTCTACTGCCTCAGACTAGCTACACTCGGGCTTCTGTCTCTCCATATCCGTGACTGGGGAAGGCTTCTTAAACAGGTAGAAAGTTGAGAGGGGCGAGCCAGGCCCTGGGCCTGGACATCATGACCTGGAAGCCCTCCCCTTTCCAGGCTCAGGACAGCTTTCCCCAGCTTTGCAGGTGGCGGGGCTTGGGTGACGGGTAGGCAGGTGTGCCACACATTACTTCCCAGTGGAGGCCCTAAATGTCAAAGCAAAGCTCCTCCAAACTCTCTTGGCTCTGCCAATATGCCCAGTAACGTTCCAGAAAGATGCATTGTGCTGCAAAGAAAATCAGCCCATAATGCACAGCGAATTCATGTGCCTATGGAGGACTGCCGGTCACTGCACGGTTGAGTCTTTGCTGACTAGAGAGCCACACAGAACCTGATGCTGTAATGGGAAAGCTCAAAGTTATTCCGGGACAGGAAGGTGAGGACGAGCCATCGTGAATACAGTTCCTGGAATGTCCCGAGAGTCCTTGAAACTGCTGAAGTGATTACCCTGAAGTCCCTGAGGGAGACCAATAGGCAGTCCGAAGCCGAGATTTTGAACCCAGCATCTGGGTATTCCCCTGTCAGCAAACTCTCTCACTGTATTGACTTTAACTCTCTGCTTAGCATCTAACTTCCTAACTGTATGCACCAAGGCAGAAAGCACGGCCACTCTGTTGTCACCAGGGCCTAAAACAGGGACTGGAGTTTATTAGGTGCTCAGCACCACCATAGAATGAATGAATGAGTGAATGAATGAATGAACAAATGAACAAACAAACGAACATTCGAACGTAAACCAGGCACACTACATTTTCAGCGGTGGGAAGTCAAAGCCCATTAGAGCCTCTGACCCTCTAACTTGGAAGCTTGGCTTCCTTCCAGCAGATCAGACAACCCAGCTGTTGGAGCCCAGAGGGCCCCTCCCTGACTGGCCCAAGGGCAGCCTATGGTAACTCACCCACGTAATAGGAAAGGGTGCGCTTCAGCCGATCAAAGACAAACCAGCGCTTCTTCCACGATTTAATCTTGCCACCCATCTTGATCAGGTAGCCACGGCAGACCTGGTGGGGGGCAACGGTGAAGAAGTATGTGAACATGGAGGCCCTGAGCCTTCCTCTCCAAGAAGCTCCTTTAGTCTTCTTTAGCTACCACTGGTGGCATTTCCAGAGACTATCCCCAGCTGGCACTCAAGGTACTGAGACAGTCCTGACAATGCTGGGACAGACTGAGGTCAAATCCCAAGGCCCCGGGAGGAACATCTACATACGATCTGACTGTAACAAATGCCCTCACCCCCAAGCCACGCAGGTCTGGTACCTTGCTGCTAAGTACCACATGTAGACAGGTGTCCACCCCATGGCCTGATGACTCTATGTGGGTCTTCAAATCAAAGTCTTCCTTCCGGTTGGGAAGATAGCGTGTAAGAGGTCGTGCCTGGGGGAAAAGTCCAGGGACAGCAGAGTTATTTCTCTTTTCGCCTCATTCCCTTGTTCTTGTTCCTCTGCTTCAGTCCTGACCCTCCCACAATTTCACATCAACCCCTCTCGGCTCCTGCAGTGTTCACTGGATTCACAGGACTTGTGACCAGAGCGGAGACCTCGCACTCCTGACTCTCCTAGGCCCAGGTGAGATGCTGTCAGCTCCTTGTCTCAGTGTTCCCGCCTATGACTTTAACACGGCCATTGTCATCTTCTTGTCCCTCCTGACAGAACTGGCAGGAGGCCAGATGGGAACATGTTCTGGGAAAACCATGGGAGACCTGCGCTAAGGGGTGGGATACAGCTAGCGGGTAAGCACCTTCCCGGTGCTCTTGAGGCCCTGCATCAAAGACCAATAAACAGAGCTGGCAGGATGGCTCAGTGGGTAGAGGAGCCTGCTGCCAAGCCGGATGACCTGAATTTGATTCCTACGACCCATCTGATAGAAGACAGTCTGACAAGTTGTCCCCCAACCTCTAACCAGCCCCACCCCCATACACTAAATGCATAACACCATTAATAGAGGTGAGAGAGTCAGGGGAACCTCTTTTTAAAATAGAGATTTGCTCAGTGACTTAGGGTCACAGTCTTCTAGTTTCCTTCTATAGACTAGACAAACACTAAGAGTCCACTCTACCTCTGCTACTAATGAGAATTCTCCATGAACTGAAATTATTTTTCTACTCTTGCTTTTCCAGAAAGACCTTTAAAATGTCACATACTCTTACCAGGTCACACGTTAAACATAAAATGTACAGACACCTTGCAAAGAGATGCAAAGATGGCTTGACCCTGCTCCCTCTCATACCAGGACCAGGCCTCAAAGACGGAGGCTGGAGAAGGGAGTCTGAGGGGTGTCAGGAACTGGGACCAGAAAGACGAACAAGACCTCTGATAAAGATCAGACCACTGGCCGGGCGGTGGTGGCGCACGCCTTTAATCCCAGCACTTGGGAGGCAGAGGCAGGTGGATTTCTGAGTTCGAGGCCAGACTGGTCTACAGAGTGAGTTCCAGGATAGCCAGGGCTATACAGGGAAACCCTGTCTCGAAAAACAAAACAAAACAAAACAAAAAAAAAAAAAAAAAAAAAA